>NW_024414936.1:0-3025 GCF_014898765.1 Herpailurus yagouaroundi | reverse complement strand
TCCCGCGTGACGAATGTCCAGCATCTTTTCATCGACCCACTGGCCATTTGCATATGTTCTTTGGAGAAGTGTCTGGGTGCGCAAATGTTAGGTGTGGACTTTTCCCCGCCGCCCCTTTTCGGGATGAGGGAGTTCCTTTCTGTTCCTAGTTGGCTGAGTGTTTTTGTCAAGAGAGGGTGGTGGGTTCAAGGAGATACTTTTCTGTGTGTAAGTGATCATGGGGTTTTTGTTTCTCTTCTGTTCATGAAGTTTATGACTGCTATTTTGCTTGGTGAGCCAACCATTTTATTCCCAGATAAATCTCACTTGGTCACATTGTAGAATCCATTTTATTACTATTTTTAAATTTTTTAAAAGCATTCATTTTTTGAGAGTGAGAGAGACAGAGCATGATCGGGGGAGGCAGAGAGAGAGGGGAGAGAGAGGGAGACACAGAATCAGAAGCAGGCTCCAGGCTCGGAGCTGTCAGCACGGGGCCTGACGCAGGGCTGGCACTCACAGACTTGAGAGATCATGACCTGAGCCGAAGTCAGACATTCAAACAACTGAGCCACCCAGGCGCCCCTGTAGAATCCATTTCATATAGGATTAATTTTGGTGTCACGATAAACTGGCCACATGGGGTAGATTGGAAGTGTTTGTGCATGGTTGCATTTTGCATATGGATCCCAGATGTGTGGTGACGTTGAGCTCATTTCATGTGCTTTTTGGCCACTTCTGTATCTTCCTAGGGAAATGTGCATTCACATTTTTTTGTCCCATTATTTAGTTGTATTATTTGTCTTTATAATGTAACCTATAATATAATCTTTTTTATTGTTGTAATACAAGTTGTGAAAAACCTGTGTAGGTTACAAGCCTCGTATCAGATGTGACTAGCAAACCCACGCTGCAGCCCCAGATGAAATGGTGTTGCCTTCATTGTAGCTGATGTAGCTGGGATTCTGTGTGCTTAGGTTGTGGAAACATGTCTTTTATTTAAGTAATTCCTGATTATTTTCTCATAATTGTTTGTTTTTTCCTTCAGTGATGTGGTGTCCTCATATTGCTCCAAAGATACTATGTGTAGGGTGTTCAGATTGGTTGGGGAGGGAGGGTGGGCAGCATAGGCTGTGAAAGAATTCACCCACAGCAAAATTTACCCAACAAAGGAGTTAGAAGTCTACTGAATGCACTGTAGGGGAGCTGCGGGCCACCAGGTGGTGGTGACGAGCTATGGTCATAGGGCAGAGTGAAGGACACATGGAAATTCGCCCTTTTTGTGGTAACTGTGCCCGGTTGTAAGTAGACCATTGGAGAGTTGGGGCCTGTGGCTATCTAGAGGCGGGTCACTTCATGAGCCTGTTTTTTATCCATCTGTGTGGTCACTGTGGGCCCTTTTGCCTAACTCAGGTTTCCATTGGTGAAGCCTGTTGTCTCAATGTGGCCCTGACATCCCCCTGACAGGTGGAAAATGACAAATCTTTGGCGTTAGGACAGGGGTGTCACCTTCAGTAGCTTCTTCCTGCTGAATGAGGGCATAGAGATGTCCCTGGTATGTCAACATTCAGCAGGAAAATAAGCCTGAAGAAAAGACCTTTGATAGTTGACCATGATCTTCCTCCAGTCCAGGAGTTTCGCCAGTCATTAAAGGAGAGGGAAGGATCCTTTCAAGCACCGACATGAGGATTTGTATCTGTCAGCGCTCCTGTTATGTTATTGGGGTAATCTGGAGCGCATACATGGCACTCTGTTTCAATGAAAGCATAGTTTCCTTTTTCAGCTGCTGCAGGATATCAGGCCATTGGGTATTGGAGGGTCACCTTCTCCGTTTGTGGGTGACTGTGTGTTGGGCTTGGTTAAAGATGGCTGTTGTATGCCTGGCTAAAACCTCTATTTGTAATTTTAAATCCATAGAGGTTTTCCAGGAGAAATATGGTTACAGGAGAGGACCATTAATAAGCCTTCAATGCCTGATGTCTAACCTTAACAATATCCTAATTATGAGGAATTGCTGGCAAATGGGAGCTACCTCTCCCCGGAGATAAGGACGTCCCAGCCTGCACCATGCAATCCAATGTAAGAAAAATGAGGGGCATCCCTTATTTCTGTAAGTCCATAGTTAATCACATGGAGTGGGATATGCTCAAGCGTTTAAGGAGTGAATTTCTTATCACAGCCATGCAGAGTTGGTCAAGGTGACAGTTGAGTCATGCAGTTGTTGGGGAGTCCTTCCCATTTTCCAGCTGTTCAAATAATGCTGTGTCCCTGGGGTTCTGTTCTTATCCAAACAGAGTAACAAGCATGACGACTCTCTGTACATGAGTTATTGTGGCAATCTCTCTGAAGTTCACGTCAAGTTGTCTAGCGTTGGTATTCAGAATTTTAATAAAAGCAGCAATTTTAACTTTTAATGATTTTAAGTCATGAGGAAGGAAGATATGAAACCTTAGTTTGGAGAGCTCTAGCCAGATATTTGAGGAAACCAGAAGAATTCAAAACCTAGTCTGGTTTATAAGAAATAGTACCAAAAACCCAGTATCTACAAAGATGTTTTGAAAACATAATTATTTTCTCTCTGCATTCACTCTTATTTCTAGAGATAGCCAAATCAAGACTGATTTGTTTGTAAAACAGGTCCAGTTTTAACAAAATGGCCTAGTTATTTACAAACGCTCAGCAAGAACAGTGATTGGCCATATAAGTTTTTTAAAAAGCTTGCTTTGCTCAAAATTTTCATAAGGAATCTCTAGATTGAACTTTTTAAAAAAACTTTATTTATTTAAATGTTTATTTTTGAGACAAAGAGAGACAGAGCATGGACAAGGGAGGATCAGAGAGAGAGGGGGAGACTTAGAATCCGAAGCAGGCTCCAGGCACAGACACTGACACGGGGCTTGAACTCACGGACCGTGAGATCATGACCTGAGCCGAAGTTGGACGCTTAACCGACTGAGCCACCCAGGCGCCCCTCTAGACTGAACTTTTAATAGCCCCTCGAGGCCAGAAGACAAGCCAAATATTTGTCACCAGACTTGTCTGCAAG
>NW_024414935.1:0-2406 GCF_014898765.1 Herpailurus yagouaroundi | reverse complement strand
AAAATTAGCAACTCAGGAAACAACAGATGCTGGTGAGGATGTGGAGAAATGAGAACCCTCTTACACTGTTGGTGGGAATGCAAACTGGTGCAGCCACTCTGGAAAACAATGTAGAAGTTCCTCAAAAAATTAAAAATAGAACTACTCTAGGATTCAGCAATAGTACTACTCGGAATTTATTCAAAGGATACAGGAGTGCTAATTCATAGGGGCACATGTATCCCAATGTTTATATAGCAGCACTTTCAACAATACCCAAATTATGGAAAAAGACTAAATGTCCGTCAACTGGTGAATGGATGAAGAAGATGTGGTTTATATATACATTGGAATACTACTTGGCAATGAGAAAGAATAAAATCATGCCATTGCAGAAACATGGATAGAACTAGAAAATATTATTCTAAGTGAAATAACTCAGTCATAGAAATAGAGATATAATATGCATTCACTCATATCTAGAACTTTAGAAACTTAACAGAATACCATGGGGGAAGGGAAGGTGGCAAAAATAGTTACAGAGAAGCAGGGAGGAAAACCATAAGAGATCCCTATTTTGTAATATAATTTATTGTCTTTTTAAAAAAATTACATCCAAATTAGTTACCATATACTGAAACAATGATTTCAGGAGTATTGTCAAATTGGCTCCCATGCAATACTCAGTCCTCATCCCTACAAGTGCCCTCCTCAATGCCCATCACCCACTTTCAACTCTTCCCCACCCCCATCTACCCTCAGTTTGTTTTCTGTATTTAAGGGTCTCATATGGTTTGTCTCCCTCCCTCTCTGTTTATAACTTTCCCCCCCTTCCCCTCCCCCATGTTCTTCTGTTACGTTTCTCAAGATACACATATGAGTGAAAACATATGGTATCTGTCTTCCTCTGAATGACTTATTTCACTTAGGATAATATCCTGCTGCTCCATCCACGTTGCTGCAAATGGCCAGATTCCATTCTTTTTCATTGCCAAGTAGTAGTCCATTGCATATATAAACCACATCTTCTTTATCCATTCATCAGTTGACGGACATTTGGCTCTTTCCATAATTTGGCTATTGTTGAAAGTGCTGCTATAAACATTGGGATACATGTGCTCATATGAATAAACACTCCTGTATCCTTTGGATAAATTCTGAGTAGTGCTATTGCTACATCCTATGGTAGCTCTATTTTTAATTTTTTGAGGAACTTCTACATTGTTTTCCAGAGCAGCTACACCAGTTTGCATTCCCACCAATGGTGCAACAGGGTTCCCATTTCTCCACATCCTCTCCAGCATCTATAATCTCCTGATTTGTTAATATTAGCCATTCTGACTGGCATGAGGTGATATCTCAGTGTGGTTTTGATTTTATTTCCCTGATGATGAGTGACAGTGAGCATCTTTTCATGTGGCTGTTGGCCATATGGATGTCTTCTTAGGAAATGTGTCTATTCATGTTTTCTGCCCGTTTCTTCACTGGATTATTTTTTGGGGGGGGGTGGAATTTGGTGAGTTCTTTATAGATTTGGATTGGATACTGGCCCTTGATTTGATATATCATTTGAAAATGTCTTTTCCCATTCCATTTGTTGCCTTTTAGTTTTGTTGATTGTTTCCTTGCAGTGCAGAAGCTTTTTATCTTTATGCGGTTCCAATAGT
Organism: Herpailurus yagouaroundi; assembly: GCF_014898765.1. Lineage (NCBI taxonomy): Eukaryota > Metazoa > Chordata > Mammalia > Carnivora > Felidae > Herpailurus > Herpailurus yagouaroundi. The sequence goes on along the minus strand of NW_024414935.1, from coordinate 760 downwards.
TCGTTTTTGCTTTTAATTCCCTTGCCGTTGGCGATGTGTCGAGTAAAAAATTGCTGGTGCTGAGGTCAAAGAGGCTTTTTCCTGCTTTCTCCTCTAGGGTTTTGAAGTGTTCCTGTCTCACATTTAGGTCTTTCATCCATTTTGGGTTTAATTTTGTGAATGGTGTAAGAAAGTGGTCTAGTTTCATCCTTCTGCAGGTTGCTGTCCAGTTTTCTGAGCACCATTTGTTGAAGAGACTGTCTTTTTTCCATTGGATACTCTTTCCTGCTTTGTCAAAGATTAATTGGCCATACATTTGTGGGTCCAATTATGGGTTCTATTTTCTATTCCATTGGTCTATGTATGTGTGTGTTTTTGTGACAATACCATACTGTCTTGATGATTATAGCTTTGTAGTACAGGCTGAAGTCTGGGATTGATACCTCTCACTTTGGTTTTCTTCTTCAAGATTACTTTGGTTATTCAGGGTTGTTTGTGGTTCCATACAAATTTTAGGATTGTTTATTCTATCTTTGAGAAGAATGCTGGTGCAATTTTGATTTGGATTGCATTGAATGTGTAGATAGTTTTGTGTAGTATGAAATTTACACAATATTTATTCTTCTAATCCATGAGCACTTAATGTTTTTCCATTTCTTTGTGTCTTCTTCAATTTCCTTCATAAGTTTTCTATACTTTTCAGGATACAGATCTTTTACATATTTGGTTAGGTTTATTCCTAGGTATTTTATGGTTCTTGATGCAATTGTTATTGGGATCA
>NW_024414934.1:0-6501 GCF_014898765.1 Herpailurus yagouaroundi | reverse complement strand
AGGGAGAACTGGACAGCAACATGCAGAAGGTTGAAACTAGACCACTTTCTCACACCATTCACAAAAATAAACTCAAAATGGGTAAAGGACCTGAATGTGAGACAGGAAACCATCAAAACCCTAGAGGAGAAAGCAGGAAAAGACCTCTCTGACCTCAGCCGTAGCAATCTCTTACTCGGCACATCCCCAAAGGCAAGGTAATTAAAAGCAAAAATGAATTACTGGGACCTTATGAAGATAAAAAGCTTCTGCACAGCAAAGGAAACAACCAACAAAACTAAAAGGCAACCAACGGAATGGGAAAAGGTATTTGCAAATGACATATCAGACAAAGGGCTAGTATCCAAAATCTATAAAGAGCTCACCAAACTCCACACCCAAAAAGCAAATAACCCAGTGAAGAAATGGGCAGAAAACATGAATAGACACTTCTCTAAAGAAGACATCCGGATGGCCAACAGGCACATGAAAAGATGCTCAACGTCGCTCCTTACCAGGGAAATACAAATTAAAACCACACTCAGATATCACCTCACGCCAGTCAGAGTGGCTAAAATGAACAAATCAGGAGACTATAGATGCTGGCGAGGATGTGGAGAAACGGGAACCCTCTTGCACTGTTGGGGGGAATGCAAATTGGCGCAGCCACTCTGGAAAACAGTGTGGAGGTTCCTCAGATAATTAAAAATTGAACTACCCTATGACCCAGCAATAGCACTGCTAGTAATTTACCCAAGGGATATAGGAGTACTGATGCATAGGGGCACTTGTACCCCAATGTTTATAGCAGCACTCTCAACAATAGCCAAATGATGGAAAGAGCCTAAAGGTCCATCAACTGATGAATGGATAAAGAAATTGTGGTTTATATACACAATGGAGTACTACAGGGCGATGAGAAAGAATGAAATATGGCCCTTTGTAGCAACGTGGATAGAACTGGAGAGTGTAATGCTAAGTGAAATAAGCCATACAGAGAAAGACAGATACCATATGTTTTCACTCTTAGGTGGATCCTGAGAAACTTAACAGAAACCCATGGGGGAGGGGAAGAAAAAGAAAAGAGGTTAGAGTGGGAGAGAGCCAAAGCATAAAAGACTTTTCAAAACTGAGAACAAACTGAGGGTTGATGGGGGGTGGGAGGGAGGGGAGGGTGGGTGATGGGTATTGAGGAGGGCACCTTTTGGAGTGAGCACTGGGTGTTGTATGGAAACCAATTTGACAATAAATTTCATATATTGAAAAAAAAATTCCAATGACATTTTTCACAGAAATAGAATAAACTATCCCAAAATTCATACAGAACCACAAATGACCCCGAGTGTAAAGCAAACTTTAGAAACAAAAACAAAGCTGGAGGCATCACACTTCCTGACTCCAAACTATACCACAAAGCTACAGTAATCAAAACAGTATAGTACTAGCATAAAAGCAGACACCTAGACCAATGGGACAGAAGCAAAAACCCAAAAATAAACCCAGACACATATGATCAACCTAATACTTGACAAGGGAACCAAAAAATACTCAAAGGAGAAATGATAATCTCTTTGATAAACAGTCTTGGAAAAACTGAATATTCACATGCAAAAGAATGACTAGACCTCTATCTTCTACCACTCACAGAAACTAACTGAAATGTAAAATTCCTAGAAGCAAACATAGGGAAAAAAGTCCTTGACCCTGAGGTTGGCTATGGTTTTTTAGATATAAATGAAAAGCACAAGCAACAAAGGTCAAAATAAAGAAGTGGAACTTATTTTTAAAAGCTTCTGCACAGCCAAAGAAAAAATTCAACAAAATGAAAAGGTAACCTAGAGAATGGGAGAAAATATTTGCAAACAATGTATTTGATAAGGGGTTAACACTGAAAATATATAAGAAATTCATACAACTCATTAGGAAAAAAATGCAAATAATTGGATTAAAAAATTGGCAAAGGACCTAAATAGATGTTTTTCCAAAGAAGATGTACAAATAGCCAACAGGTACATGCAAAGGTAGCATCACTGATCATCAGGAAATGCAAATCAAAACTAGAATGAGCTATCACCTGACACTTACTAACACGGCTATCATCAAAAAGACAAGAGATAATACGTGTGGGCAAGGATGTTGAGAAAAGGAAAACTGTGCACTGCTGGTAGAAATGTAAATTGGTATAGACACTCTAGAAAACAGTATGGAAGTTTCTCAAAAAATTAAAAATAGAACTGCCATATGATGCAGCAATTCCATTTCTGGGTATGTATCTAAAGGATATCGAATCACTACCTCAAATAGATATTGCACCCTCATGTTCATAGCAGCATATTTACAGCAGCCAAGATAAGGAAACAAACTAACGGTCCATTGACAGATGAATGGATAACGAAATTGTCACTGTCACACACACACACACACACACACACACACACACACACACACACACTGGAATATTATTCAGCCATGGAAAAGAAAATCCTGCCATTTTATTTTATTTTATTTTATTTTATTTTATTTTATTTATTTATTTTTTAAGTTTATTTATTTTTGACAGAGAGAGAGGCAGAAAATGAGCAGGAGAGAGGCAGAGAGAGATGGAGACACAGACTCGGAAGCAGGCTCCAGGCTCTGAGCTGTCAGCACAGAGCCTGACGCGGGGCTCGAACTCACAAACTGCGAGATCATGACCTGAGCTGAAGTCAGATGCTCAACCAACTGAGCCACCCAGGCACCCCAAATCCTGCCATTTTAAACCTGAGAGCATACTAAGTGAAATAAGTCAGAGAAAGACAAATATAGTATGATCTCACTTATACATGGGATCTAAAAAAACCAAATGATAGAAACAGAATGGTGGTTGCCAGAGGTAGGTGGAAGGAAATGAGATGTTGGTCAAAGAGTACAAACTTTCAATTTTAAGATGAGTAAGTTCTGGGGATCTAATCTACAGCATGGTAACTTATAGTTTATTGTGCACTTGAAAGTTGCTAATAGATCTTAAATGTTGTCACCACAAGAACAACAAAAAAAAGGCAGTTATGTGAGGTAAATGATGTAACTGCCTTCATTATGATAATCATTTCGCTATATATACACATATCAAATAATCACATTACACTTTAAATTTACACAATGTTAATTTCAATTATATCTTGATAAAGCTGGAGAAAAAGACATGGAATATATAGAACATATAATAATATAATAATATTATATATTATTTTTAAAATTTTAAGTGGACATTCCTGGATATTATATATAGAACATATAATAATATAATAATATTATACATTATATTATTATATGTTTTATATATTCCATATATAATATCCAGGAATGTCCACTTAAAATTTTTTTTAATGTTTATTTATTTTTGAGAGAGCGAGAGAGCGTGAATGGGAGAGGGGCAGAGAGGGAGACACAGAATCCGAAGGAGGCTCCAGGCTCTGAGCTGTGAGCGCACAGATGGATGTGGGGCTCGAACTTATGAACCGTGAGATCATGACTTGAGTCGAAGTCTGACGCTTAACCGACTGAGCCACCCAGGTGCTCCCAGGAATGTTCATTTTATATTTTCTCACTCAGAAAACCACGCAGACGACTTCATGTCATGTCCTTTTCAGGATATCACATCTGAGGATAGGCACATGATGACTGGTGATGTAATTTGATCATCCATCAAAGTTTTGCTGGATGTCTCTACTATATAATCACTTTTTCTCTCTTGTAGCTAATATGAAGTCTGTGGAAAGACATTTTAAGACAATGGAAATATTGTACTCATTATAAAAAATTTCCCCTAGGTTTAAAATCCACTGATGAGGGGCGCCTGGGGGGCGCAGTCGGTTAAGCGTCCGACTTCAGCCAGGTCACGATCTCGCGGTCCGTGAGTTCGAGCCCCGTGTCAGGCTCTGGGCTGATGGCTCAGAGCCTGGAGCCTGTTTCCAATTCTGTGTCTCCCTCTCTCTCTGCCCCTCCCCCGTTCATGCTCTGTCTCTCTCTGTCCCAAAAATAAATAAACATTGAAAAAAAAATTAAAAAAAAAAAAAGTAAAATCCACTGATGATCCTTGCTTTACTGTGATGGCTGAAAAATAATGATCTTCTAAGTCTAGCACCCTCTACACACTTACCACTGACACATGGCATTCTACTGTGAGCAAGAGTCTCTTTTCTTCTTTTTCCTCTTCTTTCTCACTCTCTTCCTTTTCTTTCTTTCTTTCATCATTCATGAATTCTTATTTTTAAAAGCCTTTGTAATTCATTTCTGTGCCTAAATATTTTGGCATTCAAATTGTTCCAAAATTAGCCAGTGAGAACCCCTTCAAGCCAAACCCTCTATATTTATTACATTTCCCATCAATTTTTTTAGTATTTCTTTACTTTCTAGTAGTAACAAAATGTTCCAGGCCTATCTTACACCTATTCTTCCCCAGTCTGGAATCAGCCACTTTTACAAGAAGACCTAGAGGGAATGATGTTGGAAATGAAGATCTTGGAAAAACACTGTTGAATATGGTGATTATGCAAACTTTCAGGATAATAGTTCTAATAGAGGGTTAGAATGAGAGTCAAATTTCACAAGAGCCAATAACGAGCAAGTGACTTTTCCCAAGTGACTGGCAGAAGCAATAAGAGCTATTAGTTCTAAAGAGAAAAGTTCACTGGAAGGGGTTCTCTAAGGAGGCTTATGGAGAAGGAATTTAAACTAAGCACACAGAATCAGAAGGAGTTAGATCAGTGAGTGCCTCTTAAGGCAGTGTAGATAGACTGCTATTGGGTGTCACTGTGGCCAGCTCCACAGGGTTCATTCCAGGCTTCCCCACTGTCATATTTGCAACTCCCTTCCCCAACAATGAAGCAGGTATATTCTCTATTATCAAGGTATAGTGTTGGATATAAATCCAAAATGTCTGTCCTCTTAATTAAGTTTTTAAGATCTCTTATAGCTGTACTTATTTTTTGTCCACCTGACAAACAAGGTTTTCAAGTCTATTATAAGTGCATGCCTTCTGCATCTTTACTTGCATCTCCCACCAGTATCTGCAATAGTTACTGCAGCCAGCCCACTAGTGAGTGGTATTCCATGCAGCGTAACTATCTTTACTTAAAGCATTTGTCTCCCATATTTTTAGCTAAAGGAATCATAACTTCACTTGCTTTGCAAGTATACCTTGCCAGACCAAAGGAAGAAGGTCAAAATAAACAAGGTCTGTTTACCTTCTCTGGCTACTCTAATCCCAAATAAATGAATGATAATAATTCACTTCCCTGTGAAATGAGAATTCCCTTCTAATGAAATAGACTATATTAACTAACTGCCCAAATAACTAGCATTTCCTCTTGAAGGTAAAAATTCTCTACATATTTTTGAAAATTATTAACCTAAAGTTAATAACAAAAAGGATAAAATCAAATTAACCTTCCATCCAAACAATAAGACAATCACTTAATTTTCTTGATTCTTTCAACTCCTTGTCCATAGGTACATATTTTCTTGCCATGAAGGCAAACACAATTGAATATTCTCTACTTTTCAATTAAAAACATTTCCCCACTTTGCCACACGGGCTTTATAATCATTTTCAACTATATAATGTTGTAAGAGGTGAATGCCAATATTCTAGACAATTTCCTTATTAAGTCTTTTCACTGCTACAAACAAAAAAATTGGAAAAAAATTATAACCTCATACCAAATTTCATAGAATAGAGACTAATATATTAGAGCAGAGCTTGATTGTATTAGAAATTAAGAAAAGCTACAAAGTTAATGAGCTACAAGTCCAACTCAAGACGTTAGAAAAACAATAGAATTAGCTCAAAGAAATGGGAAATGAAGATGAGAACAGAAATTAATAAAATACCATAAATTACATCAAACCAAAAGCTAGTTGTTTTGAATCAAGGTATATTATCCCAAAATAATTTTTAAAATGCAAAGAAAACTCTAAGAAACAATATCAGGATTGAAATCAGAAACATAGCTATGGCTATAGCTTACGGTATAATATTTTTGTTGTAGAATTATACTATTTTCTCCTCCAAAATAGCCATATATTGCAGGAGGTCATTTGTGATTGATTGATTTTACATTTGTGATTTTACTATTAAATTTTTTTTTATGTTTTTATTTATTTTTGGGAGAGACAGACAGAGTGTGAGCTGGGGAGAGGCAGACAGAGAGAGGGAGACACAGAATCTGAAGCAGGCTCCAGGCTCTGAGCTGTCAATACAGAGCCTGATGGAGGGCTCAAACCCACAAACCATGAGATCATGACCTGAGCCAAAGTCAGATGCTTAACCAACTGAGCCATCGAGGTGCCCCTCACACTTGTGATTTTAATAGCATCTTTTTAACGTTAAAGGAGAACAAATATTCTACTATTTATTTTTTAATATTCTACTAATTCTTGTACTAAACCTAAAATAGGTAAACATTTCCATAAAGAATTAATAGTACCAAGCTCATTGATATTCCCTAGGAACAAAGACATCCATATATGACTATGGAATTT
>NW_024414933.1:0-6362 GCF_014898765.1 Herpailurus yagouaroundi | reverse complement strand
TTGAGGATGATGTTAGCTGTGGGCTTTTCATAAATGGCTTTTATGATCTTTAAGTATGTTCCTTCTATCCCGCTGCATGTTGATTTTATATCCCATGACTTTGATGAAGTTATGTATTAGTTCTAGTGATATTTTAGTGGAGTGTTTTGGGTTTTCTACATAATGTATCATATCATCTGCAAATAGTGAAAGTTTGAGTTCTTCCTTGCCCATTTGTATACACTTTCTTTTTTCTGATTGCTGAAGCTAAGGCTCCCAGTACTGTGTTAAATAGTAATGGTGAGACTGGGCATCCTTGTCTTGTTCCTGACCATAGTGGAAAGGCTCTCAGTTTTTTCCCATTGAAGATAATATTAGCTGTGGGTTTTTTTTATATCTGACCATTATGATTGAATTATGTTCCATCTATTGCTATTTTTTTGAGGGTGTTTATCAACAATGGATGCTGTATTTTGTCAAATTCTTTTTCTGCATGTATTGACAAGATTGTATAATTCTTATGCTTTCTTTTATTAATGTGGTGTATCACGTTGATTTATTTGTGAATATTGAATGACCCTTGCAACCCAGGAATACATCTCTCTTGATTGTGGTGAGCGATTTTTGTAATGTATTGTTGGATTCTGTTGGTTAGTATTTTATTGAGAATTCTTACGTCTATGTTTATCAGGGATTTGGCCTGTAGTTTCTCTTTTTTAGTGGTGCCTTTATCTGATTTTTGCATCAGGGTAATGGCGGCCTCATTGAATGAATTTGAAAATTTCCTTACCTTTTCTATTTCTTGGAATAGTTTGAGAAGAATAGGTATAATGTCTTGTTTAAATGTTTGTAGAATTCCCTAGTAAAGCCATTTGGTCCTGGACTTTTGTTTGTTGGGTGATTATTTATATAACTGATTCACATTCTTTTCAGGTTATCAACTTATTCCATTTTTCTATTTCTTCCTGCTTTGTTTTTGGTAGTTTATATGTTTCTAGAAATTGATCCTTTTCTTCCAGGTTGTACAATTTGTTGGTATATAGATTTTCAGAGTATTCTCCTGTAATTGTATTTCTGTGGTGTTGGTTATTTCTGCTCTCTCTTTTGTGATTTTATTTATTTTATTTTTTTAAGTTTATTTATTTTTGACAGAGAGAGACAGAGAGAGAGACAGAGCATGAGTGGGGGAGGGGCAGAGAGAGGGAGACACAGAATTTGAAGCAGACTCTAGGCTCTGAGCTGTCAGCACAGAGCCCGATGCGGGGCTTGAACTCACGGACCACGAGATCATGACCTGAGCTGAAGTTGGATGCTCAATCGACTGAGCCACCCAGGCACCCCTGTGATTTTATTTAAGTAGTCTCTTTCTCTTTTCTTTTTGATATGTCTGCCTAGATGCTTATCAATGTTATTAATTTTTCAAAGTACCAGCTCCTGGTTTCCTCGATCTGTTCTGTTGTTTTTTAGTTTCTATATTATTTATTTCTGCTGTCATCTTCATTATTTCCTTCCTTCTTCTGGCTTTATGCTTTATTCATTGTGGTGTTTTATCTCCTTTGGCTCCTAAGGTTAGGTTTTATATGTAAGATTTTTCTTTCTTTTTGAGGTAGGCCTGTATTGCTATATATTTCCCTCTAAGGAGTGCTTTTGCTAAGGTTTTGGACCTTTGTGTTTTCATTTTCACGTTTTTAGGTATTTTTAAAAATTTCTTTAATTTCCTGATTGACCCATTTATTGCTTAGTAGCATGTTATTTAACCTCCCTGTATTTGTACTGTTTCCAATTTTTTTTTCTTGTGGTTTACTTCTAGTTTCATAATGTTTTGTTTAGAAATGATGCACGGTATGACTTCCATCTTTTTGTCTTTTTTGAGGCCTGATTTGTGACCTAATATGTGATCTATTTTGGAGAATGTTCCATGTGCACTTGAAAAGAATATGTATTCTGTTGTTTTAGGATGGAGTGTTTGGAATATATTTGTTAAATCTATCTGGTCCAGTATGTCATTCAAAGTCATTATTTCCTTGTTTAGTTTCTGTTTAGGCTATCTGTTCATTGATGTAAGTGGAATGTTAAGGTACTCTGCTATTATTGCGTAAATATAAATTAATTCCTTTTTGTTTTTACTTATTGTTTTATATATTTGGGTTCCTTCATGTTGGGTGCATAAATATTTTTGGGATTGTTATATCTTCTTTTGGATTATCCCATTTATGAATATATAGTGCCCTTCTTTGTCTTTTTTTTTTTTCTCTTTTTACAGCCTTTGGTTGAAAATCTAGTTAGTCCAATATTTGTATTGCTGCTCTGGCTTACTTTTGATGTCCATTTGCATGAAAAATATTTCTCCATCTCCTCACTTTCAATCTGCAGGTGTCTTTAGGTCTAAAATGTGTCTCTTTTAGGCAGCATATTGATAAGTCTTATTTTTTGTCCATTTTGACACCCTATATATTTTTTATTGGAGCACTTAGACCATTTATATTCAAAGTGATTATTGATATATATGTATTTAAAATTGTTTTAACGTTTTATTTATTTTTGAGACAGGGAGAGACAGAGCATGAACGGGGGAGGATCAGAGAGAGAGGGAGACACAGAATCTGAAACAGGCTCCAGGTTCTGAGCAGTCAGCACAGAGCCCGATGCGGGGCTCGAACTCACAGACAGTGAGATCGTGACCTGAGCCGAAGTCGGACGCTCAACTTACTGAGCCACCCAGGCGCCCCAATATATATGTATTTATTGCCATTTCATTACTTGTTTTGTCATCGTTTCTGGAGGTTTTCTCTGTTACTTTCTTTTCTTTGTCACTTTTGGTGTCTTCTTTCCACTGAAAGTATTCCCTTTAATATTTATTGCAGGGCTGATTCAGTGGTCACAAAATCCTTTAGTTTTTGTTTGGCTGGAAAACTCTCTCCTTGTATTCTGAATGATAGCCTTACTAGGCAGAGTATTTCTTGGTGTAAAATTTTCCCATTAAGAACATGGAATATATAATGCCACATGGATTGCCAAATTTCTCTTGAGAAATCTCCAAGTAGCATTATGGTTTTCCCTTATAATTTAAGGACTTCTTTTGTCTTGCTGCTTTTCCGATTTTTTTCTTTATCACTATATTTTGAAAATTTAATTACAATGTGTCTTAGTGTTGGCTTGCTTTTAATTTTTTTGGGTGTTTTCTGTGCCTTCTGGATCTTAATGTCTGTTTTGTTTCCCAGATGAGGGAAATTTTTAGCGATGATTTCCTCAAATAAATTTTCTGCTCCCTTTTCCTTCTTTGTCTCTGGGACTCCTACAGTATGAATATTATTAGGTTTCATGGCATCATTGAGTTCCCTAAGTCTATTCTCATGTTGCATATTCTTTGTTCTCTCTTTTGTTAAGCTTCATTAATCTCCATTACTTTGTCTTCCTGGTTAATTATTAATTCCTCTGCTTCTTGCAGTCTGATGTTCATTGCATCAAGCCTGTTTCCAATCTCATTTATTGCCCTCTCCATCTCTGATTTATTCTTTCTAAACTATTTATATCTGTGGTAAGGGTCTCACTGATGTCTTCTATTATTTTCTGGAGCTTGTCCTTGTCCCCACTGATATCCACAACAGAGTCCTCTGAAATCACCGTCTAGGTCTTAGATGAATTCCAGACTATGCATTGTGAAGTTTTTCCATATTTCAAGGACATCTGAAGTATCTCTTTTGGGAAGTCTTCCCAACCTTTTAAGTTCCAATATAGTGAAGTATCCCTCCTCTCTGATCCCAAGGCTCCAGGCACATAGCAGTGCTCCATTTCTGACTTCCTGGTATCTCCCTGAAAGATCACACCTGCCTGGTGGGCAGAGCCTTTGCCTCACCTGCCTGTTCTCCATCAGTGGGCCCTGTGCTTGGTATCCTGGGGTTCCGGTGGGTGGATATTGACTTATGGGAACATGTACAATGACCTTGACACCTGCTGTTACCTGATGTGGCTGTAGGAGGAAGGTATCCCCCACAAAGACTCAGAATCTCAGGAAAATTAGGGCCTATGAAAAGTTAAGAAATAGCAGAACTAAAACCAATAATCACCAAAGTAGTAATTAGTAGAAATTTATTGTGCATTTGGGCAGCATCCAGTCCTGAGGGAGAGGGCTTTCTCTTCTCTGGTCATCCAAGGTGGTTGCCTCCCATTTTAGGGCCCCTCCTAGGTTCAGGGGATATGTCTCACTTATGTTGGTTAAGCACATTTAAAGCACTGGGTATTGGGTGTGGTGTCAGCTTGGGCTTATATCATTCTTGGAACATAAATCGTTGTCTAGGCTGTAATCTTTGCAATAGGGAGAAGAAGAGACCGACTATGCATATTTACCTATGGCTACTCATATAACTTCTGCTACCTTCAAGAAACAAGAATAAAGGATGCTGGGATGAAATCGTAAGGTAGTAATGATAATGTCCTTAGAAAAAGTTACTTAAATTAAATACACTTACAAAGAAGCAGTGATGTTTCAGGGACTAGGGAATTATTGCATTTGTTGAGTAGACTCAGTTGGTAATAAATGTCAGAAACTCTTGGGAAGTCTAATGGATGGATGCTAACTCCAGGTACAATTGGATCAAGGGATCAAAAGATATTTCCAGGACTGTGGCATTGTCCTTCCCCCCAATGCCAGGACTCTGCTCAGCTTTATTTCCAAGCACGTTCTTCCCAGGATGGTCTGGAGAAGCCCAGCCCATAGTTTAATATCTCAGAAAGAGACACCTGCTCCCAGTATGTGATCCACCTCTTAGGCCTTTTGATGTTTTATTCACTGGGAAAGAGGCTGTCTGTGATAGGTGGTGGGAGGAGGTAGCTGTAGGTACACAGTTTATAGGGAGCAAGGACTGCTGACTTCCAAAGGGAGGAACTGACTTTTTTTTTGAAAATGAATGTGTATGAGTGTGTGTGTCAGCTTGGCCTGGCAAAAAACATTCAACCTATAAACATTCTGATTTGATGTCTCAGTGCCTGCTCAGTGTGTCCACCACACTGCTGTGTTAAGACCTTACCCACAGGATCCTGGCTTTTCCTACTGACAGGATGCCCTTCCTGTACTTCAGCTTAAGGTCACTTCTCCAGGTCCTTCCTCAATCACCAAATTCATAGTCTACTTTCTTGATGGCTCTTTATACCAGTTATTGTTTGTGTGAGGTCTGACTCCACAAGGATGGTAAATGCCAGGAGTGTGCCCATGTGCCCTTGGAGCCCAGACACGGTATGTGCTTAGGGATGTTTGAGGAGTGAAAGATTTACTCTAAGCTTAGTGGTTTCTTCTGTTCACAGATTTTTCTTAGATATTTTTGATGTCACTGAGGCAAACTAAGAACTAGATTTCTTAAACTCAGAAATTTATACTTCAATTTAGGGAAAATAAATGCATTAAAAAAGTAAATTTAGGGGCGCCTGGGTGGCTCAGTCGGTTGAGGGTCCGACTTCGGCTCAGGTCATGATCTCGCGGTTCGTGAGTTAGAGCCCTGCATCTGCTCTGTACTGACAGGTCAGAGCCTGGAGCCTGTTTCAGATTCTGTGTCTCCCTCTCTCTCTGACCCTCTTCCATCCATGCTCTGCCTCTCTATGTCTCAACAAATAAAATAAACGTTAAAAAAATTTAAAAAAAGTAAATTTAGTCAATTTATAATTATGGCCTCAATAAGCTCCATTTAAGTGTAATATACCAAGTATGCTAATTTGTTACATAAATCAAGTCATAGATACATTTTAATGTTCCTAGAGTTATGAAATCATCTAAGCTTCATAAAAAGAAGGCATTTGATCTATTTTGATTTTCCTTGGAAGTCCCTATTTGTCAAAGAATAGTAAAAGAGTTTTTATTTCATGATTTCAAAGTTTGCCAATGTTATATAGCTGGAAGAACTCAGAGGGGTTCTCATGCCTACCAAAGTTGTGCATCTGTGTTGCCAGGACTCTACTGGGTCTCACAGATCATTGAATTTCCATTTCAGGGAACATGAGAGCTTAATTGAATCTTTTCATGTTATGAATAAAATTTAGATACCAGACACATCAAATAGCACTCCCTGGGACCCCTCCAGGCACAGTGGCTCTCAGTGGGCAGCTCCAGACAGATTCCTGCCCCTCATATACCCCTCAGTCATTGGGCAGAACTCACTGTAAGTCTTGTGTCCTCAGCCCCACGAGGCTGCCAGTGCCACCCCAAGGTAGAAGGTTTGAGTGGACTAAACAGCCACATTCTGCTACTGCACTGGGTTTTATATCCAGGATTTGTATGTTCATTTGGGAGGAACCTGTACCACCATCTGCAGCTTCTCTTAGGGGACTGTTTACAGAGCACAACTTTTCTGGTCCCAAAGCCAACTTAACTTAGCAAGTCCCCAGTTCCCTTT
>NW_024414932.1:0-9062 GCF_014898765.1 Herpailurus yagouaroundi | reverse complement strand
TCCTTTTTGATCAGCTCATTAGCTGTTGTTATTTCCTGGAGATTCTTCTGAGGTGAATTCTTCCGTTTGGTCATTTTGGATAGTCCCTGGCATGGTGAGGACCTGCAGGGCACTTCCCCTGTGCTGTGGTGTATAACTGGAGTTGGTGGGCGGAGCCGCAGTCAGACCTGATGTCTGCCCCCAGCCCACCGCTGGGGCCACAGTCAGACTGGTGCGTGCCTTCTCTTCCCCTCTCCTAGGGGCGGGATTCACTGTGGGGTGGGGTGGCCTGTCTGGGCTACTTGCACACTGCCAGGCTTGTGATGCTGGGGATCTGGCGTCTTAGCTGGGGTGGGTAGGCAAGGTGCACAGGGGCAGGAGGGGCAGGCTTAGCTTGCTTCTCCTTAGGTGATCCACTTCAGGAGGGGCCCTGTGGCAGCAGGAGGGAGTCAGATCCGCTGCTGGAGGTTTGGCCCCGCAGAAGCGCAGAGTTGGGTGTTTGCGCGGAGCGAGCAAGTTCCCTGGCAGGAACTGGTTCTCTTTGGGATTTTGGCTGGGGGATGGGCGGGGAAGATGGCGCTGGCGAGCGCCTTTGTTCCCCACCAAACTGAGCTCTGTCGTCCGGGGGCTCAGCAGCTTTCCTTCCCTTTGTCCTCCAGCCTTCCCGCTTTCTGAGCAGAGCTGTTAACTTATGACCTCCCACCCACTAAGTCGCGCTTGCTGTTGGAACACTGTCCGTCAGGCCCCTCCGCTTTTTGCACGCCAGACTTGGGGGCTCTGCTTGGCCGGCGAGCCGCCCCTCCGCCCCGGCTCCCTCCCGCCAGTCCGTGGAGCGCGCACCGCCTCGCCGCCCTTCCTACCCTCTTCCGTGGGCCTCTCGTCTGCGCTTGGCTCCGGTGACTCCGTTCTGCTAATCCTCTGGTGGTTTTCTGGGTTATTTAGGCAGGTGTAGGTGGAATCTAAGTGATCAGCAGGACGCGCGGTGAGCCCAGCGTCCTCCTACGCCGCCATCTTCCCTCCTCCTCCCAAAATACACTTTTAAATAAAGACTGTGAGGTGCTAAGATAGTATGAGGAACCCAGGCTTGCCTCATCTTTCAAACAACTAGCTAAATATCAAATAATTCTGAATACCCAAGAAACCCATCTGATAACTGACAGAACAAACTGCACAACTGGAGGGAGAGGGAAGGCCACAGCGTGGAAAGTAGGTGTGGGCGTGGAGATGTGGTTTGGGGTAGAAACAAACTGCAGGTGCTGTGGAGGCTAGAGAGTCCAGGTTGTGGAGAAAAGAGAGAGACAGAGACAGAGAGAGAGAGAGAGAGAGAGAGAGAGAGAGAGAGACTGCACACACAGGTTATTGCACAAAGAAAACACTTCTCCAAAGCCATTGAGAAAACAAGAGGGGCTGATTTTCATGAGATTTTTCAACCAGCAGGGCTCAAAGACTAAAGTTTTTCAACATTTATTTATTTATTTATTTATTTTGGGACAGAGAGAGACAGAGCATGAACGGGGGAGGGGCAGAGAGAGAGGGAGACACAGAATTGGAAACAGGCTCCAGGCTCTGAGCCATCAGCCCAGAGGCCGACGCGGGGCTGGAACTCACGGACCGCGAGATCATGACCTGGCTGAAGTCGGACGCTTAACCGACTGCGCCACCCAGGCGCCCCCAAAGACTAAAGTTTTAAAAGCCTGTGGCATAGCTGAGGACACCACTGCTTCTGTAGAGAAAGCAGGCAGGTGACTTGGGAGCAGATGCCATGATATGAGGATCTCCTGAAATGCACTAGGAGTCACAGTTTCTCCTCCTTGAAGTACATCTCAGAGAGGTGGCATTGCTTCTCCAGGGACAAGGTAGATGGTGGGTAACATTTCCTTCTCTCACCCCTCAGCATAGGCACAGAGAGACCTACTAAGTGGCTAACCTGGACATTGGCTGCTTAATATGCTGTGCTCCAAATTCCATGCTCTTGAGCACTCGTCCAACTGCCCCTCTAGGTCAAACCTGCATCACTCCCAATGTAGCAAGACGCTCTGCCAGAAGACCAGCTCAGGTCCCCACACACCAGGTATCTCAAGTTGGGAGTTTTAAAACTTACCTGTTTCTGGCTCAGATACAGCCCAAAGTGCAATGCACTTCTCCAGGCAGATGACTAACTCAGACACAAAAATTGTGTAAGCAGTGATCTGAATAAGACCTAGGTCACATGAGGGAAATTTATCTCCTTTTCTGGGAGGGCTTCCCTGACAGCAGCAAGCATGAACTCCCTCTCTGGGGACAATGGAAATGCTTAGTGCCATTGCCCTCCCTGGCCCCTCAGCATAAACTAACATCAGTAAATAGCACAGCACCAAGACTGGCTGCCTAAATTGCTTACACCAAGCCCTGGCCCCTGTATTCTGTTGTTAATGCTTTTGGTGGGCAAGTGAGCCTAAAAACCAGTGTAGCAGGCCCTCCCACCAGAAGATCAGCACAAACCCCTGCATGTACCATGTCTATAGACCATAAAGCTCTGCAAAGCTTCGGCTCTAATGGAAATAGCACCAGGTCTCTTTTAAAAAGCAGACCAAAGCACACTTAGTTAAAACTTGCCACATTCTGGCCAAGGTCCAAACATTCCCAACAGTGGGTAAGGAGAAATTCTGCAGAGGACTGACCTGAGGGAAAGACTACCCAAACACAGCATCACAGTGCATGTAGCATACCCAACAATTTCAATTTCTGACGGACCAGCCCCTGGATATTACATGACCTCTTCTCCATAAAGCCATTACTCTCAGAAGCAGGAAACATAAGAGGCTTTATAATACACAGAAGAGAGAGACCTAGACAAAATGCCAAATGGAGGAATTCATCCAAAAAAGAATGAACAAAAAAATGTCACAGCCAAGGATCTAATCAAAACAAATATAAATAATATGCCTGATCCAGAATTTAGAGCAACAATCATCAGGATACTAGCTGTGCTTGAGAAAAGTATAGAAGACACCAGGAAGTCTCTGACTACAGAGATAAAAGACCTGAAAACTAACCAGGATGAAATGAAAAATGACATAACCAAGATTCAAAACAGACTATATATAATGACCACAAGGATGGAAACAGTAAAGGAATGCATAAGTGATATAGAAGATAAAATTAAGGAAAATAATGAAGGTGCATAAAAGAAGGAAAGAAAATTCTTGGTTAATGAAAGTAGACTTAGGGAACTCAGTAATTCCATAACGTGTAATAACATTCAAATCACAGGAATCCCACAGACATAAGAGAGGGGAAAAGGTGAAAAGATTTACTCAAGGAAATTATAGCTAAAACTTCCCTAATCTGGGGAAGGAAACAGACTTGCAAATCCAGGAGGCACAAAGAACTCCCATCAAAATCAACAAAAGCAGGCCAATACAAAGACATATTTAGTTCAATTTGCAAACTATAAAGAAAAAATTCTAGAAGCAAAAAAAAAATTAAAAAATTAAAAAAAAAGAAGTCTCTAACTTACAAGGGAAACCAATAGAGTTAGTAGCAGATCTCTCTACAGAAATGTGGCAGGTAGGAAGGGAGTGGCATGGCATATTCAACATGCTGAATGGGAAAAATATGCAAGAATGCAGTAAGGCTGACATTCTGAATAGAAAGCACAATAAAGAGTTTCACAGACAAAGAAAAACTAAAGGAGTTTGTGAACACTAAACCAGCCCTGAAAGGAATATTAAAGGGGACTCTTTGAGTGGGAAAGAAGGACGAAAAGTGACAAAGACTAGAAAGGAATGGAGAAAATCTCCATGAATAACAACAAAACAAGTAATACAATAGCACCAAATTCATATCTATCAATAATCACTCTGAACATAAATGGGCTAAATGTTCCCATTAAAGGATAAAGGGTATCAGAATGGAATAAAACAAAACAAAAACAAGACCCATCTATAGTCTGCCTACAAGACACTAATTGTATTGTTATTTATTTATTTATTTATTTAAAATTTTATTTTAGAATGACAGTGCAAACGAGGGGAGAAGGGCAGAGGAAGAGAGACAGAATCTTAAGTAGGCTCCACACTGAGCATGGAGGCTCGATCCCACAAACCTGGGATGATGACCTGAGCCAAAAACAAGAGTTGGACGCTTAACTGGTAAGCCACCCAGGTGCCCGAAGACTAATTTTAGATGTAAAGACATCTAGAGATTGAAAGTGAGGGAGAATCACCTATTATGCTAATGGATGCCAAAAGAAAGCTGGAGTAGCCATACTTATATTGAAAAAACTAGATGTTAAATCAAAGATGGTAACAAGAGATGGAAAAGGTCAGTATATCATCATAAAGGGTTTTATCCTACAAGAAGATCTAACAATTATAAATAGTTATGTTTCCAACTTGGAAGCACCCAAATATAGAAAACAATTAAAAACAAACATAAAGGTACTCATTGCTAACAATACAACAGTAGTAGGGGACTTTAACACCCTACTTAGAACCATGGACAGATCATCTAAGCAGGAAATCAACAAGGAAACAATGGCTTTGAGTGACATGGTGGACCAGATGTACTTAACAGATATATTCAGAACATTTCATTCTAAAGCAGCAGAATACAAGTTCTTTTAGAGTACACATAGTACATTCCCCAGAATAGATCACATTTTGGGTCACAAATCAGGCCTCATCAAGTACAAAGAGATTGAGATCATACTATGCATGTTTTTAGAGACCACAACACTATGAAACTTGAAGTCAATCACAAAAACACTTTGGAAAGGCCACAAATACATGGAGGTTAAAGAACATCCTACTAAATAATGAATGGGTCAACCAGTAAATTAAAGAAGAAATTTAAAAATACATGAAGATGAGGGATAATGAAAACATGATGGTTCAAAATCTCTGGGATGCAGCAAAAGCAGTCATAAGAAGGAATCATACAGCAATACAGGCCTATCTCAGGAAGCAAGACAAATCTCAAATATACAACCTAACCTTACACCTAAAGGAGCTAGAAAAAGTACAACAAATGAAGCCTACAGCCTGGAGAAGAAGGGAAATAATAAAGATTGAGCAGAAATAAATGATATAGAAACAAACAAATAAACAAACAATCAAAAGCCAGTAAAACACATCATTGTGTTCTTTGAGGAAATTAACAAAATTGATAAACCCCTGGACAGACTTATCAAAAATAAAAGAGAAAGGAACCAAATAAATAAAATCACAAAAGAATGAGAGAGGTGAGATCACAACCAATACCACAGAAGTGCAAATAATTAGAGAGGATATGAAAAATTATATGCCAACAAACTGGGTAATCTGAAAGAAATGGATAACTTCCTAGAAACATATAAACTACCAAAAGTGAAACAAGAAGAAATAGAAAATTTCAAAAGACTGATTGATAGCCAGCAAAGAAAGGGAATCAGTAATAAATTATCTCCAGCAAACCAAACTCCAGGGTCAGATGACTTCCTAGGGGAATTTTACTCAATATTTAAAGAACAGTTAATACCTATTCTTTTAAAACTTTTTCAAAAAATAGAAATGTAAGGAAAGCTTCCAAATTCATTCTATGAGGCCAGCATTACCCTGATTCCAAAACCATAAGAAGACTCCACTAAAAAGCAGAGCTACAAGCCAATATTGCTGATGAACATGGATGCAAAAATTCTCAACAAATATTAACAAGCTGAATCCAACAGTATACTCAAAAATCATTCGTCACAATCCAGTGGGATTTAATCCTGAACACGCTGCAAGGTTGATTCAGTATTTGCAAATCAATCAAGGTGATACACCATATTAATAAAAGACGGGATATGAACCATATGATCCTGTCAATAGATACAGAAAAAGCATTTGACAAAGTACAGCATCCATTCTTGATAAAAACCCTCAACAAAATAGAGATAGAGGGAACATACCTCAACACCACAAAGTCCATATATGAAAAACCAACAGTATCATCATCAATGTGGAAAAACTGAAAGCTTTTCATCTATGGTCAGGAACAAGATAGGGATGTCCACTCTCATCACTGTTATTGAATATAGTATGGACAGTCTTAGTCTCAGTAATCAGACAGCAAAAAGAAATAAAGCCATCCAAATCAGTAAACTTACACTATTTGCAGACAACATAATACTCTATGTAGAATATCTGAAAGACTCCACCAAAAAATGGTAGAACTGATACATGAATTCAGCAAAGTTACAGGATACAAAATCAACATACAGAAATCTGTTGCTTATCTATACACCAATAATGAAGAAGAAGAAAGAGAAATCAAGAAATCAGTCCCATTTACAACTGCACCAAAAATCATAAGATACCTAGGAATAAACCTAACCAAAAAGGTAAAAGATCTGTACTCTGAAAACTATACAACACTTATGAAACAAATTGAAGATGACACAAAGAAATGGAAAGACATTCCATGCTCACGGATTAGAAGAACAAATATTGTTAAAATGTCTATACTACCCAAAGTGATCCACACATTAAATGCAATCCCTATCAAAATACCACCAGCATTTTCACAGAGCTGGAACAAACAATCTTAAAATTTGTATGGAACCACAAAAGACTCTGAATATCCAAAGCAATCTTGAATGACAAAAGCAAAGCTGAAGGCCTCACAATTCTGGACTTCAAATTATATTGCAAAGCTATAATGATGAAGACAGTATGATACTGCCACAAAAACAGACAAAGAAATCCATGGAACAGAATAGAAAATCCAGACTGTACCCACAACTATATGGTCAAGTAATGTTCAACAAAGCAGGAAAGAATATCCAATGAAAAAATATAGTCTCTTCAACAAATGGTATTGGAAAACTGGACAGGATCATGCAAAAGAATGAAGCTGGACCATTTTCTAACACCATACACAACAATAAATCTAAAATGGATGAAAGAACTAAATGTGAGACAAGAAACCACCCAAATTTTAGAGGAGAAAACAGACATCAACGTCTTTGACCTAGGCTATAGCAACTTCTTATTAGTTATATCTCTGGTGGCAAGGGAAACAAAAGCAAAAATGAACTATTGGGACTTCATCAAGATAAAAATTTACTACAAAGTGAAGGAAACAATCAACAAAACCAAAAGGCAACCTTTGGGATATGAGAAGATATTTGCAAATGATGTATCTGATAAAAGGTCAGTATCCAAAAGATATAAAGAACTTATAAAATTCAACAGCCAAAACACAAATAATCCAGTGGAGAAACGGGCAGAAGACATGAATAGACATGTCACCAAAGAAGACATCCAGATGGTTAACACACTCATCAAAAGATGCTCCACATCACTCATCATCAGGGAAATACAAATCAAAACTACAATGAGATATCACCTCACACCTGTCAGAATGGCTAAAATTAACAACACAGGAAACAAGAGGTGTTGATGAGGATGCAGGGAAAGGGGAACTCTCTTATACTATTGGTTGGAATGCAAACAGGTGCAGCCACTCTGCCTAACAGTATGGAGGTTCTTGAAAAAGTTAAAAATACAACTATCCTATGACCCAGCAATGGCACTATGAGGTATTACCCAAAGGATACAAAAATAATGATTTGAGGAGACACATGCACCCCAATATTTCTAACAGCATTATCAAAAATACTCAAATTATGGAAAGAGCCCAAATATCCATTGACTGCTTAATGGATACAGTGGTGTGTGCATATGTGTATACGTGTGTGTGTGTGTGTGTGTGTATACATACACACACATACAATGGAATATTATTCACCCAAAAAAAGAATGAAATCTTACCATTTGCATTGAGGTGGATGAAGCTAGTAATATTGTGCTAAACGAAGTCAGTAAGTCATGGAAAAAAAATACCATATGATTTTACTCATATGTGGAAACTAAGGAACAAAAAATCAAATGACCACCATGAGGAAAAAGGGCAAACCATAAAAATGACAGTAATTGTAGTGAAAAAACAGGGTTGATGCAGGGGAAGTCAGCAAGGGGAAGGTAAAATGAGTTAAATGGGTGATGGGCATTAAGGAGGGCATTTGTGATGAGCACTGGGTTTTGTATGTAAGTGATGAATCACTATATTCTATACCTGAAACTAGTATTACACAGAATGTTAACTAACTGGAAGTTAAATAATGGCTTGAAACTACATATAAATTGGGGATTCTAGGGAAGATAGAGGCTTAGGAGGACGCTGGGCTCACTGCGTGTCCTGCTGATCACTTAGATTCCACCTACACATGCCTAAATAACCCAGAAAACCACCAGAAGACTAGCAGAATGGAGTCTCTGGAGCCAAGCGCAGACGAGAGGCCCAAAGAAGAGGGTAGGAAGGGTGGCGAGGTGATGCGCGCTCCACGGACTGGCGGGAGGGAGCTGGGCGGAGGGGCGGCCCGCAGGCCAAGCAGAGCCCCCCAAGTCTGGCTTGCAAAAGCAGAGCGGCCGGAAGGAGTGCGTTCTGAAAGCAAGCCGGACTTAGCATCTGGTAGGTCATAAGTTGACAGCTCTGCTCGGAAAGCGGGGAGGCTGGAGGACAAAGGGAGGGAGAGTTGCTGAGCCCCAGGACGACAGAGCTCAGTTTGGCGGGGAACAAAGGCGCTCACCAGCGCCATCTCCCTCGCCCATCCCCCAGCCAAAATCCCAAAGGGAACCAGTTCCTGCCAGGGAGCTTGCTCCCTCAGCGCAAACACCCAACGCTGTGCTTCTACGGAGCCACCCCTCCGGCAACAGGTCTGACTCCCTCCTGCTGCCACAGGGCCTGCCTTGAAGTGGATCACCTAAGGAGAAGTGAGCTAAGCCTGCACCTCCTGCCCCCGTGCACCTTGCCTACCCACCCCAGCTAATACGACAGATCCCCAGCACCACAAGCCTGGCGGTGTGCAAGTAGCCCAGACAGGCCACACCACCTCACAGTGAATCCCGCCCCTAGGAGAGGGGAAGAGAAGGCACACACCAGACTGACTGTGGCCCCAGCGGTGGGCTGGGGGCAGACATCAGGTCTGACTGTGGCCCCGCCCACCAACTCCAGTTATACACCACAGCACAGGGGAAGTGCCCTGCAGGTCCGCACCACTCCAGGGACTATCCAAAATG
>NW_024414931.1:0-9656 GCF_014898765.1 Herpailurus yagouaroundi | reverse complement strand
TGTGGAGAAACGGGAACCCTCTTGCACTGTTGGTGGGAATGCAAATTGGTGCAGCCGCTCTGGAAAGCAGTGTGGAGGTTCCTCAGAAAATTAAAAATAGACCTACCCTATGGCCCAGCAATAGCACTGCTAGGAATTTATCCAAGGGATACAGGAGTACTGATGCATAAGGGCACTTGTACCCCAATGTTCATAGCAGCACTCTCAACAATAGCCAAATTATGGAAAGAGCCTAAATGTCCATCAACTGATGAATGGATAAAGAAATTGTGGTTTATATACACAATGGAATACTACGTGGCAATGAGAAAAAATGAAATATGGCCTTTTGTAGCAACGTGGATGGAACTGGAGAGTGTGATGGTATGTGAAATAAGCCATACAGAGAAAGACAGATACCATATGGTTTCACTCTTATGTGGATCCTGAGAAACTTAACAGGAACCCATGGGGGAGGGGAAGGGAAAAAAAAAAGAGGTTAGAGTGGGAGAGAGCCGAAGCATAAGAGACTGTTGAGAACTGAGAGCAAACTGAGGGTTGATGGGGGGTGGGAGGGAGGAGAGGGTGGGTGATGGGTATTGAGGAGGGAGCCTTTTGGGATGAGCACTGGGTATTGTATGGAAACCAATTTGACAATAAATTTCATATATAAATAAAAAAAAATTAGAGACCAGTTGTTTCAGTCTGCTCATGCTGGCATATAAAAATACTATACATTGAGTAGTTTAAATTATATAACTGTATTTTCTAACAGTTCTGGAGGCTTGAATGTCCAAGATCAAAGTTCCAATAGGGTTTGGTTTCTGGTGAGAGCTCTCTTTCTGGCGTGCAGATGGCTGCTTTCTTTCTGTATCCTCACATGGTGGAGAGAGAGAGAGAGAGAGAGAGAGAGAGAGAGAGAGAGAGAGATCTAGTATCTTTTCTTCTTCTATAAGGATTATAGTTTTATTAGATAGGGTTCCACTCTTATGATCTCATTTAACCTTAGTCACCTCCTTAAAGGCCCTATACCCAATAGACTCACGTGGAGGATTAGGGATTTAACATATGAATTTTGAAGGGACGTAATTCAGTCTATAGCACCAGTATATGGTACTATCTGTCCCATAGCCAAAATGCATGGATGGGTCTGTTCATCAAGGAATAGAAGAAAGGGTGTCTTTCTCTCATAATTATACCTAATAACGTATTTGTGAACTTTATGATTACTCCTGTCCACAACTCAGAGCATTTCTGGTTTGGGAGTCTTAGTTTCCAAAGGGGCAATGCTTTCATGAGGGAATACAAAAGTAGTTCATTGAATACAAAGTAAGACAACTACTTGACCATTTTGGGCTTTTCATTCTACTGAACCAACAGGTAAAGAAAGGGATTATTATACAGGCTGTAGTGACTGATCTGAATTATTAAAGGGGATTAGATTGCTGGTATACAATGAGGACACTGAACACCATGTTTAGAACCCAGGGGATTCCTTGGTAATTAAGAAAAGTACTTTTATATCCAAAAATAAAAGTTAATGGAAAATTATAGCAACTAAGAAAAAAAGGAAGGACCATTAAAGCTTCAGATCCTTCAGGGATGAGGGTTTAGTTTATGTCACCAGGTAAAGAACCATAACCAGTTGAGGTCATAGCTGAGGGTAAGGGAATTATTGAATGAAAAGTGGAAGAAAGAAGATATAGAAACACAGACTACAGCAGCTATTCATTCAATTTTCTTCCCTTCCCTTCTCCTTCTCCATGTTATTTAATGCAAGTTTAGCTGGTGGTTAACTTTAAAGTTTAATCTTTATGTAAAATAATATTCAAATATATTGTGATGTAATTTGAGGAAAAATTAATATATCTCAGAGATTGATCATGTAAACTAGATACAATAATTTGGGAGACTCTGCAACCTCTAACTTTGAAAACAATGTGAGAATGTCTACTTTTATATAAAGAATGGTTGTATCTTGTCAGACACAGAGTTGTTGGCAGTTGTATTAAAGTTGGAAGCATGGTATAGGGATGTAAATGGGTATGTATGGATGTTGAGTGGCCATAGGGGTACTTAGACTACGCCAGGTATTAATTTTCTCTCAACTCCACACCACCCTTCTATGCTCTGCTCTGTGATGCTGGAGTTGAGACTCTGCAAATCTGCTTTGCCAATAAAGGATGCTCAAGGGAGATTGCACGTCTAGAGGAGGGAGATAGGACTTACTCCTTTTTATTGCTTCTGAGTTCCAGCAACAAGGGGTTTCTTCTGTAAGTTTCCAAGAGTTTCAATAATTTTGATCTCTTCTCTGTTCTACCAGCATTACTTCCTGAAGTCACTAGCTCTATAATATCTTAGAATTTTCTTTTTACCCTTTCAGTTACCTAACAAAAGTTATGCTAGTTTTCAATTCTTTATATACATTCTCTCTGTTTACAAAAATGTTGTGGTTCCTGTCTACTACCTGGACATTGACCTATACATATAAAGAGTGTTAGGGAATGGCTATTTTTAAAATTTAGTCCATAAGCTGCACTATTAGTACAAGATCCTGATGGAAGTGAGAGAGAAATGGATACCACCTAAGGATCCTATACTTGGAATTGGATGCAGGAACTAATGAGCCTTTGGATTTATGCTTTTGGGGATGGGGTTGAGTGTCTTTTCAATTGTGAAGGTGTTAAATAGCATTATTTTCAGTAAGGGAAAGAAATAGATTTGTGTGTGTGTGTGTGTGTGTGTGTGTGAGAGAGAGAGAGAGAGAGATGAAAGGTAGATATTAAAATTTCAAAGTGATGAATTTTGGTGGCTATTTGTCATTCATTTTAGCTGCTTAAACTCTAAGGCTAGAGATGGGAAGAAGCAGTGACCACACAGAATCCACTTGGTTGGAAGTAGTAAAAGTGGAGCTAGCTAGCACCACCTGTTTCTTGAGCCAGCAGTTGGCCTCCATGGTTCTAGTACCAGCATCCCATGCCCTGCATCAGTAGTGCAACTACAGTATTTGTGCCCTTCTGAACTGTATCACCAGATCCTATTAAATCCCTTTTCACAGCAGTCTTGAGTTGTAGCTCACCTAGGTTTAGTGACTCCTGTGAGACTGTGTTTTCCTTCTTTGTTCATATGGAATGTCCTTCATTTATTAGCTCCTTCCATAGGGTATATACATAGCCACATGAACTAGTCCTATTAATAGGCCGCAGGTAAGGGTTGTTCATAATAGGTACTTCTGATACTAAGTAAGAATTTACTCTTGCTCCCTCAAAATACAATATAAAATCTCCACAATCAACTCATATTAGAATAAATGTTACAATAGTAATAGCAAAAATATACTAATGGACACACAGTAGAGGGCATTATAAATTCTAGCTAGACTGAGAAGCACCAGTTTCATGAATAGTGGAGAAAGGCATATTAGCTTGACCTAATGGATATATAGAAAGTTTTAGCCAAAAATTAAAGACCACAGATTTTTCTCATTCATAAAGTATTTACACCCCCCCAAAAGATTGTGGTCTAGTCTATAATGAAAACTTAACATATTATAAAGCATTAGATATCATACAGACTGATCTGTTACCACTGCAAAATTAGATAAGAAAGTAATAAAAAAGATAAACGACCATGCATTTAGAAATTGTTTAAAAACACACTTCTAAATAACTTAGGATTTAAATCAGAAGTCATGATGGAAATGTAGCAATACCTAGAATTTAATGATAATGAAAGCAGCACATATGAAGCTTTCAAGATACAACCAAGGCAATGTTTTACTTTTTAGAAAAACTGTGAGGTATAATTCACATACAATAAACTGCACATTTTTAAAGTATCACCACAAGATAATGAGCATATCTATCACACTCAAAAGTTTCCTTGTGCCCCTTCATAGTTCCTCCGTCACTAATTCCTTCCCCTTCTCTAATCCCAGGCAACCCCTGATATAATTTCTGCCACTATATATTAGTTTGCATCTTATAAGATTTTTTACAAATGTAATTTAGGGTGACCAACCATTTATATTTGCCTGAGGCTATGGAGTTTCCCAGGATGTCAGATTTTCAGTCATACTAACAGGTATGTAATTGTGTATCATTGTGGTATATTTTGCTTTTTCCTAATGACCGATGATGTTCATTTTTTTCATATGCTTGTTTGTGATCTGTATATCTTCTTTGATGAAGTGTCTGTTGAAATAGCCCCTTTTTAATGGCATGTTTGTTTTGTTATTGTGGAGTTTTGAGAGTTATTTATACAACCCAGTTAAAATCCTTAATGAGTGGAGTTTTGAGAGTTATTTATACAATCAAGTTAAAGTCCTTAATGAGATATGTGATTTGCAATGAATTTCTCCCTGTATGTGCCTTTAATTTATTCAGTGTTTTTTTAAGAACAGAAATTTTAATTTTTATAAAGTCTAATTATAATTTTGTACTTTGATGGATCATGGTTTTAGTGTCTTGTCTAAAAAATCTGTAGATCATAAATATTTTCTTTTAAAAGTTTTATTGTTTGAGGTTTACATTTTGGATCTATCTATTTAGAGATAATTTTGATGCATGGCAGGGTGGTTCTGATGCATGGCAAGGGAAACAAAAGCAAAAAATAAACTATTGAGATTACACCAAAATAACAAGCTTTTGCAGTGAATAAAACCATCAACAAAATGAAAAGGCAACCTAGTGAATGGGAAAAGATATTTGCAAATGATATATCCAATAAAGGGGGTAATATCCAAAATATATGAAGAACTCATACAACTCAACACTGACAAAAAAAATAAATCCAATTGAACAATGGACAGAGGATCTGAATAAACATATTTTTTCCAAAAAAGACATACAGATGGCTATCATACACTTTTTATTTGTGCTTTTCTCTATATGTATATTTCAATAAGAAATTTATATTAACATTGTCAATGAAAATATTAGCAAGGATATCAAATAAAATGAATTCTCATAAACTCAAAGTACAAACATAAATTATAACCACTTTGGGAAACAATGTAACAAGCTACATGTCAATCAACTAACTGTATAATGGATGAATTATTTGAGATATAGTTGCATAATAGAGTACTGCATACCAATGAAGCAAGGAAATTAGAGCTACATTGAAAATATGGGTAAATCTCACAAATACAATATTTAATGAAGCAACCTGAATATTACAGACTGAAAACAGAGTGTATACTTTATAGTTTTATGTCTATAAAGGTTCAAATCTAGGTTGCCCAAATTCTGCTTCTGTTTATGAGGTAGAAAGTCAAAAGAGAACATCACACTCACTTGAAAAATGAGAATAACGCAGATAGTCTATAAAGTCAAAACTTTTCTCAAACTATTTAGAGTCAGTGTTACAAAGCAATCAAGAGAATTAAATTCCAAAGGATGTTGATCTCCTCCAAAGAGAGAAAGAACACATGAACTCTTTCACATTTGGAAGAGCATAGGAATAAGGGCATCAAAGAATCATGTAAGAAGAAATAAGCTAAACTTGAGATATCACAACACACATCTGAGAAAGACCAAAATTATTTAAAAAATACTGGCATTATTAAGTGCTACCAAGGATGAAGAAAAAGTTACACTTTCATACATAAGTATTGGAAATATAAAATGATACATCCCCTGTGAAAAGTGATTTGGTAATTTATTTTAAACATACATTTACCATATGAGTCAGCAAAGCCACTCCTAGGAGAAATAAAAAAAACTTAACATCTACATATGAATATTTATATCAGTTCCATTCATATTTGCCAAAATCTGTAAACAACCCAAATGTCCTTCCATGAGTGAATGGATAAACTGTGGTGTGTCCGTACAATGGATTGCTACTGGGAAATAAAAATGAATGAACTATTGATAGACACAACTTGGATGAACCTCAAAGGCATTTTCCTCAGTAAAAGTGCTTCAAAAAGTTACTTACTTTATTTTTCCATTTATATAACATTGATGAAAAGACAAAGATACAGTGATAGAAGATGGTGGAGTAGTTGTCAAAATTAGGTGTGAGAGGAGGGTAAGACTATAAAAGAGCAGCACTTGGGAGTTTGTGTCTCCATGTTTGTATGTATGTGTTGGAAGACAGTTATAGAACTATTTTAAATCCTGATTATGATTGTGGTTACATGAATTTATATATGGGTTTTAACTTTACACCAAAATAAAGAAATAATTTTATTATTTAAACATTTTAAAATATTAAAATAAATAAAAAAGTTGGAATAACTACATTGATAGCAGAAAAATTATTTCATTAGAAGAAAATTGTTATAAACAGGAATATTAAATATAATTACATAAGGATACTTCAAGAGGGTATAACAATATTAAGTGTGCATGCACCTAAAAGCAGAGCTTCAAAATACATGAAACAAAAACTGATAAAACTGAAAGGACAAATAGCCAAATCTAAAATTATATTTGGACAAATATAATTGTAGTATAATAAAAATAATGCTTCTCTCTGAGTAAATTATAGAAAAAGTGGATAGAAAGGATAGTGAAGAACCCAAACAGCACTCTGAAACAACTTTATCTAACTGTCATTTACAGAACACTCTACACAATAGAAGAGTATACATTATTTTCAAGTATACATGGAATATTCACCAAGATAATCCATAAAACAACCCTTAACAAATGTAAAAGAATTTAAATCCTGCAAAGTATATTCTCAAAGATTGTAACAAGAGATGAAGAAGGGCATTATATCATAATTAAGGGGTCTATCCATCAAGAAGAGCTAACAATTGTGTTTATGCCCCAACTTGAGAGCACCCAAATATATAAATCAATTAATCACAAACATAAGCAGAGTTATTGATAATAATACCATTGTTGCAGGAGACTTTAATACTCTACTGACAGCAATTGGACAGATCATCTAAGGAGAAAATCAACAAGGAAACAAAGGCTCTGAATGACACATCAGACCAGATGGACTTAACAGATATATTCAGAACATTTCATCCTAAAGCAGCAGAATACACATTCTTCTTGAGTGCATATGGAACATTTTCCAGAACAGTTCACATACTGGATCACAAATCAGCTCTCAACAGGTATAAAAAGATTGAAATCATAATGGAATAAAGAATACCAAAAGGGATATTTGCAAATTCCCAAAATATTTTGAGACTGGACAACACATTTTGACTAGCTCGTGTTTAAAAAGAAATTCTTGAGGGTAATTTAAAAGTACTTTGAAATAAATGAAAATAAAAATACAATATTAGATTTGTGGGATTCAGCTAAAGCAGTGCTTAGAGAGAAACTTATGTCATTAAATGCTTATATTAGAAATCAAGACAGAATTCAAATAATAATCTAAGCTTCCACTTTAAAAGGTGTAAAAAGAAAAGTAAATTAAATTCTAGGCAACAGAACAATGGGAATTATATAGATAAAAGCATAAATCAATGAAATTGAAATTAAGAAACAATAAATAATATCAATGGGCACAAAAGCTGTTTCTATGAAAAGGTCAGAGAAACTGAAATACCTACTGATACTGAAAATGTTGTTGATAAACAATGGTTTTGGATACTGTTAAAGTATAAGAAACTGTAGATCTAGAGTGAGGAATATATAATATGTGAGTTTTCAGGAAGGGTAAAAATGACAGAACACATATTGTAATCATATAAATAAATGTCTTATGATCTAGTAGTAATGTGCAATTGTTTAAAAGCTTGGAATAGCCAACAAAGCATTTAGATCTTCACCAAATACATATAAAGGGACAGGTGCTAATATGCAGAAATAAGGAAAAGTTAATATTTTGCAAGAGGAAAATCTAGGTTAAATATGAAAAAGCGTTGGTAAAAAAAAAGTTATTGGTAAAGATACTGGTGCTTATTTTTTCCATTTTTTTTGGTAGAATGTGAATCAATACTTTTAAAAGGGAAAAATAAAAATATGAGATTATTCCATTGTGAATAAATTATGTGCACAATTTTTATAACTGAAATGTATAGAAATATCACTGGATCAAAATTATTTGGTAAAAATCAGGGATTGATGAGTTTTAAAAAGAACAAAGAACAAATGATGCAGTAGTAAGAAAATTCCTGAAGCACAAGAATAACATGGAATCATATCAAAATCAGAGAAACCATTCATGAATTTGTTAGGACATGATATGAATGAAAACAGTTAAATGGAAAAATCATCAATGCAGAAAAGGAGTATGTGAGATATAGCTAACAACAAAGCACATATTATCTACAGTGCAATAGTGTTAATAAAAGTCGTGAATCACAGTTCTTATTATATGGTGTTCAATTTGTAAAATATAATAATATGCTAACTTAGAAGCTATGCATTGAATAATTTTGAAAGAAAATATGGGTTACTTTTATAATATACTGCATAATTCTTATGAAAATCAGCGTTTTTAAAAAGTAGATTTTCACTCATGACTCATAATTAATGGATTAATGACTAGAAAACATTTTATTTTTTTAATCTTTATTTTTGAGAGACAGAGAGAGAGAGAGCATGAGCAGGGGAAAGGCAGAGAGAGAGAGGGAGACACAGACTCTGAAGCAGGCTCCAAGCTCTGAGCTGTCAGCACAGAGCCCGACACAGGACTTGAACCCACAGACATCAAGATCATGACCTGAGCTGAAGTCAGGCACCCAACCAACTGAGCCACCCAGGCGTCCCTAGAAAACCTTTTAAATAACAGTTTGTTATGGGCTGTTACAAGAGACATATAAATGACTTTTGACAAGAGACATATAAACAGCACTCAATAATGCAAGTAATTGTGGTAATTACTTCTGCCAATATTGCCTATATACAATCCTGCCTATAGATATTACATCTGATATCATGTCATTGAGAATATCACTTAAATATAATTTCCCTTTTATAATACGCTAGTTTTTCCAGAGAAATGGTATTTTAAAAAGATATAGATTCTTTTTTAAAAAAATGTTGATTTATTTATTTTGAGAAATAGAGAAAGTGTGAGTAGGAGACGGGCAGAGAGAGAGGGAGAGAGAGAGAATCCCAAGCAGGCTCCACACTGTTAGTGCAGAGCTGGATGCAGGTTTCAATCTCATGAACCATGAGATCATGACCTAGCCAAAATCAAGTCAGATGCTTAACTGACTGATCCACCCAGGCACTCGGTAAATGATATATACCCTTACCTGTGAAGCACTGGATTTGAAAGTCTGAGAGAAATTAAAAGATTACACATAGCCTACTTAATTGGATTTCAAAGTTTCTTTGTTTCTTTATAGTTACACAACCAGCAAGTGAGCTAGGGGCTGGAAAGAATCCAGCAAGAGATTGATCAATATTCAAATGAAACATCTAGATAATGAGTGTTTGTTTTTGGTCTAAATCACATTTTAAAATATTTGCAGTATTTTATTATGATAACGGTAATTTTTGTGTGCCATAGAAGTGTTTGAAAAATTGAAGGCATAAACAAGAGTATTAAAAATGTGTTATATTTCCATAAGCAAGAGAAAAACATTGTTGCTATTTTGTTGTATATACTCCCACTTTGTATGTATGTCTATGTTTTTTTTTTAATTTTTTTTTATTTTTTATTTATATATGAAATTTATTGTCAAATTGGTTTCCATACAACACCCAGTGCTCATCCCAAAAGGTGCCCTCCTCAATACCCATCACCCACCC
>NW_024414930.1:0-1209 GCF_014898765.1 Herpailurus yagouaroundi | reverse complement strand
TCTGTGCTCTTCAGGCACAGGGCGCGCCATCAGGCACTGGGCTCGCCATCAGGCACAGGGCGCCCTCAGCAAGGGGTGCACCGTCAGGCATGGGGCTTGCCTTTAGGCATGTGGAGCATCTTCAGGCATGGGGCGCATCTTCAGGCACAGGGAGCTCTTGTGTCATTCAGGTAAAGGGAGCACATGTGCCTTTCAACAAGGATGCCCCATCATGCACAGGATGCTCATTGAGATTCACAGCATGCCCTCAGGCATGGGGTGCGCCTTCTAGAGTACCTCTGCCTTTCAGGCAAAGGGAGTGCCTTCAGGCACTGGTAGTGCCTTCAGGCATGGTGAGTGGCTTCAGGAAGTGGAGGCTCTATGCAGCGAGCACAGGGCCTGGGGGCTTCATGGGATTCTGTCTCCCTCTCTCTCTGTCCCTCCCCGGGAGGCTCTGTGCTGAGACCACAGAGCCTGGAGGCTGTTTGGAATTCTGTGTCTCCTTTTCTCTGTGTCCTTCCCCTGCAGTTCCTTCAGGCACTGGGAGTGATGACTGCAATCACTAGGAGTAACTGCAGACACTGAGTGTGACTTTGACTTCAGTCACTGTGAGTGACTATGACATCAGTCACAGGGAGTGACTTTGACTTCAGTCACTTGTCCTGACGTCAGGAGTGACTTCTGTCACTGGGAGTGACTTCGAGAGGGACTACCATCACTGGGTGTGACTTTGCAAGTGACTTCGTTTCTGGGAGTGACTTTGCCAGTGACTGCCGTCACGGGAGTGACTTCGAGAGAGACTTCCCTCTCTGGGAGTGACTTTGGGATTAACCTTATTTACTGGGAGTGACTTTGACTTTAGTCACTGGGAGTGACTTTGGGAGTGTCTTCATTCATTGGGCAAGACTTCAGTCATTGGGAGTGACTGACTTCAATCACTGGGCATGTCCACAGGCACTGGGCATGCCTGTGCCCTTCAGGCAGAGAGCTAGCCTTCAGGCACAGGGTGAGAATTCAGGCATGGGGCAAGCCTTCGGGCATGGGGCATGCCATCAGGCAAGGGGCGTGCCTTCAGGCACTGGGCGGGGCTTCATGCATGGGGCAAGGCTTCAGGCACGGTGCTTGCCTTCAGGCAAGGGGCTTGAGTACAGGCACGTGGAGCTGTTTCAGGCAAGAGGCATGCCTTCAGGAACAGGGAGCAGCTTCAGGCACAGGGAGCGTCTTTAGGCA
>NW_024414929.1:0-3286 GCF_014898765.1 Herpailurus yagouaroundi | reverse complement strand
TGAATGGTGTGAGAAAGTGATCTAGTTTCAACCTTCTGCATGTTGCTGTCCAGTTCTCCCAGCACCATTTGTTAAAGAGACTGTCTTTTTTCCATTGGATGTTCTTTCCTGCTTTGTCAAAGATGAGTTGGCCATACGTTTGTGGGTCTAGTTCTGGGGTTTCTCTTCTATTCCATTGGTCTACGTGTCTGTTTTTGTGCCAGTACCATGCTGTCTTGATGATGACAGCTTTGTAGTAGAGGCTAAAGTCTGGGATTGTGATGCCTCCTGCTTTGGTCTTCTTCTTCAAAATTACTTTGGCTATTCGGGGCCTTTTGTGGTTCCATATGAATTTTAGGATTGCTTGTTCTAGTTTCGAGAAGAATGCTGGTGCAATTTTGATTGGGATTGCATTGAATGTGTAGATAGCTTTGGGTAGTATTGACATTTTGACAATATTTATTCTTCCAATCCATGAGCAGGGAATGTCTTTCCATTTCTTTAAATCTTCTTCAATTATCTTCGTAAGTTTTCTATAGTTTTCAGCATGCAGATCTTTTACATCTTTGGTTAGATTTATTCCTAGGTATTTTATGCTTCTTGGTGCAATTGTGAATGGGATCAGTTTCTTTATTTGTCTTTCTGTTGCTTCATTGTTAGTGTATAAGAATGCAACTGATTTCTGTACATTGATTTTGTATCCTGCAACTTTGCTGAATTCATGTATCAGTTCTAGCAGACTTGTGGTGGAGTCTATCGGATTTTCCATGTATAATATCATGTCATCTGCAAAAAGCGAAAGCTTGACTTCATCTTTGCCAATTGGGATGCCTTTTATTTCCTTTTGTTGTCTGATTGCTGATGCTAGCACTTCCAACACTATGTTAAACAACAGCGGTGAGAGTGGGCATCCCTGTCGTGTTCCTGATCTCAGGGAAAAAGCTCTCAGTTTTTCCCCGTTGAGGATGATGTTAGCTCTGGGCTTTTCATAAATGCCTTTTATGATCTTTAAGTATGTTCCTTCTATCCCGACTTTCTCAAGGGTTTTTATTAAGAAAGGGTGCTGGATTTTGTCAAAGGCCTTTTCTGCATCGATTGACAGGATCATATGGTTTTTCTCTTTTTTTTTGTTAATGTGATGTATCACGTTGATTGATTTGCGAATGTTGAACCAGCCCTGCATCCCAGGAATGAATCCCACTTGATCATGGTGAATAACTCTTTTTATATGCCGTTGAATTCGATTTGCTAGTATCTTATTGAGAATTTTGGCATCCATATTCATCAGGGATATTGGCCTGTAGTTGTCTTTTTTTACTGGGTCTCTGTCAGGTTTAGGAATCAAAGTAATACTGGCTTCATAGAATGAGTCTGAAAGTTTTCCTTCCCCTTCTATTTCTTGGAATAGCTGAGAAGGATAGGTATTATCTCTGCTTGCAACGTCTGGTAGAACTCCCCTGGGAAGCCATCTGGTCCTGGACTCTTATTTGTTGGGAGATTTTTGATAACTGATTCAATTTCTTCGCTGGTTATGGGTCTGTTCAAGCTTTCTATTTCCTCCTGATTGAGTTTTGGAAGAGTGTGGGTGTTTAGGAATTTGTCCATTTCTTCCAGGTTGTCCAGTTTGTTGGCATATAATTTTTCATAGTATTCCCTGATATTGTTTGTATCGCTGAGGGATTGGTTGTAATAATTCCATATTCATTCATGATTTTATCTATTTGGGTCATCTCCCTTTTCTTTTTGAGAAGCCTGGCTCGAGGTTTGTCAATTTTGTTTATTTTTTCAAAAAACCAACTCTTGGTTTCGTTGATCTGCTCTACAGTTTTTTTAGATTCTATATTGTTTATTTCTGCTCTGATCTTTATTATTTCTCTTCTTCTGCTGGGTTTAGGCTGCCTTTGCTGTTCTGCTTCTATTTCCTTTAGGTGTGCTGTTAGCTTTTGTATTTGGGATTTTTCTTGTTTCTTGAGATAGGCCTGGATTGCAATGTATTTTCCTCTCAGGACTGCCTTCGCTGCGTCCCAAAGCGTTTGGATTGTTGTATTTTCATTTTCGTTTGTTTCCATATATTTTTTAATTTCTTCTCGAATTGCCTGGTTGACCCACTCATTCGTTAGTAGGGTGTTCTTTAACCTCCATGCTTTTGGAGGTTTTCCAGACTTTTTCCTGTGGTTGATTTCAAGCTTCATAGCATTGTGGTCTGAAAGTATGCATGGTATAATTTCAATTCTTGTAAACTTATGACGGGCTGTTTTGTGACCCAGTATATGATCTATCTTGGAGAATGTTCCATGTGCACTCGAGAAGAAAGTATATTCTGTTGCTTTGGGATGCAGAGTTCTAAATATATCTGTCAAGTCCATCTGATCCAATGTCTCATTCAGGGCCCGTGTTTCTTTATTGACCATGTGTCTAGATGATCTATCCATTTCTGTAAGTGGGGTGTTAAAGTCCCCTGCAATTACCACATTCTTATCAATAAGGTTGGTTATGTTTATGAGTAATTGTTTTATATATTTGGGCGCTCCGGTATTTGGCGCATAGACATTTATAATTGTTAGCTCTTCCTGATGGATAGACCCTGTAATTATTATATAATGCCCCTCTTCATCTCTTGTTACAGCCTTTAATTTAAAGTCTTGGGGCGCCTGGGTGGCGCAGTCGGTTAAGCGTCCGACTTCAGCCAGGTCACGATCTCGCGGCCCGTGAGTTCGAGCCTCGTGTCAGGCTCTGGGCTGATGGCTCAGAGCCTGGAGCCTGTTTCTGATTTTGTGTCTCCCTCTCTCTCTGCCCCTCCCCCATTCATGCTCTGTCTCTCTCTGTCCCAAAAATAAATAAACGTTGAAAAAAAAATTTAAAGTCTAGTTTGTCTGATATAAGTATGGCTACTCTAGCTTTCTTTTGGCTTCCAGTAGCATGATAAATATTTCTCCATCCACTCACTCTCAATCTAAAGGTTTCCTCAGGTCTAAAATGAGGCTCTTGTAGACAGCAAATAGATGGGTCTTGTTTTTTTATCCATTCTGATACCCTATGTCCTTTGGTTGGCGCATTTAATCCATTTACATTCAGTGTTATGATAGAAAGATACGGTTTAGAGTCATTGTGATGTCTGTATGTTTTATGCTTGTAGTGATGTCTCTGGTACTTTGTCTCACAGGGTCCCCCTTAGGATGTCTTGTAGGGCTGGTTTAGTGGTGACAAATTCCTTCAGTTTTTGTTTGTTTGGGAAGACCTTTATCTCTCCTTCTATTCTAAATGACAGACTTGCTGGATAAAGGATTCTCGGCTGCATATTTTTTCT
>NW_024414928.1:0-4260 GCF_014898765.1 Herpailurus yagouaroundi | reverse complement strand
ATGTGA
Organism: Herpailurus yagouaroundi; assembly: GCF_014898765.1. NCBI lineage: Eukaryota > Metazoa > Chordata > Mammalia > Carnivora > Felidae > Herpailurus > Herpailurus yagouaroundi. Next base: position 4,254 of record NW_024414928.1, on the reverse strand, counting down.
TAAGGGCAATGGTTGAGACAGGCACGCGGAAACGCAAAGACATTCATCCTCTGGGGTGTCAGAAGGTTTCCTGAAAAAGCTGATGTTTGGGGCGCCTGGGTGGCGCAGTCGGTTAAGCGTCCGACTTCAGCCGGGTCACGATCTCGCGGTCCGGGAGTTCGAGCCCCGCGTCAGGCTCTGGGCTGATGGCTCAGAGCCTGGAGCCTGTTTCCGATTCTGTGTCTCCCTCTCTCTCTGCCCCTCCCCGTTCATGCTCTGTCTCTCTCTCTCTGTCCCAAAAATAAATAAACGTTGGAAAAAAAAAAAAAAAGCTGATGTTAGAGTGGGGTCTCCCAGGATAGGTAGAAGTTGCGCAGGTAAAGGAAGGTGGGGAGAAGCAAGAGGAAGGTAGGCCAGAGACAGGCAGGGCAGGCCCTGTGTGTCGCGTCGCGCGTGGGTATGTTAGTCATCTCCTTGCTGATGAGACGTCCTCTGAATTTGGGTTCTTTGCATACAATTGAATTATAAGCTCTTCTGGGGACCATAGTTCCTACTTAGTTTGCCTTCTTCCCCACGGGTCTGCTCTTGGCCCTACTGTTTTCTTTTTTCTTTTTTTTTTTTTTTCAACGTTTATTTATTTTTGGGACAGAGAGAGACAGAGCATGAACGGAGGAGGGGCAGAGAAAGAGGGAGACACAGAATCAGAAACAGGCTCCAGGCTCTGAGCCATCAGCCCAGAGCCTGACGCGGGGCTGAACTCCCGGACCGCGAGATCGTGACCCGGCTGAAGTCGGACGCTTAACCGACTGCGCCACCCAGGCGCCCCCCTACTGTTTTCTAAAACACTAAAGAGTGTGCTCCTCCATCCTGGGCAACACTGCCCACTCGCTGGTCACCTCCTGCGCATTCTGTCCCCCAGCGCCGGCGAGACCGTGTGGCCGTGGAAAGATGCATCAGGCTCTCAGCTGCAACCTAAGACCCAGGAAGACATGCAGGTCTGTGACTCAAAGCAAGTATGTGCTGCTTACATGGAGGGACCATCCAAACCACTTAGCCCGAAATTCCGCAGCCCTCATTAAATGCCTACATCTTTCCGCTCTTTCATATTCTTAGCCTTTGTGATAATTTACATTCTATATTCAAAACCTCTGCCCCAATAATTCTATTATAAGCTCATTGGGCAATTAAAAACATGTACTGAGCAAGTATGGAAAAGAAGTTTGAATCATCCTGCAGAAGCCAAGCGACCGTTGTTTAAAAGTGGGATCTTAAAAGCCCCCTTTTATTGATAGGATTGCTGGCTACCTCAAGAATTCCAAGTGTTGGGTGGTCGCTGTTGTCTCTTGATCCACTTGATTTTATCTAAAGCTAGAAATAGGGGGCATACAGGCCGGTGTTTTACAAACCTTTGAGAGCTTTGTGGAGTCCCTCTGCTTCACAGCGGGCAGACTGGATGCCTGAGACTGACATGGGGACGTGGGCTGTGTGCATTGCCCTGGCTGCGCGTTTGGCCTCTAGGTAAAAAGACCGCCACATTCCAAGATGGCAAAATTGCCTCTGTTGTGGATGGTTAAATCCTAACCCCTTTTCGCACTGCCTGGGGTCAGGGGTGGAGGAGAGACAGAGGCAGAACAACAACAACAACAGGGCAAACTCGGTAGAAAAAAAAAAAAAAATGGAGAGAGAAAGCACCAAACGAGTTTTACAGGCTTTGCTGCTCCAACACTGTCATTTCAAGGTCATGGCTTTGGAATGACAGAGGCGGCAGCTTTCCAGCCCAGCACTCCTGGATGCAAACAGCCAGGATCTAGCTTGCCTCTGGAGACAAAAAAGAAAAATCCGGGAACTTGGAGGCAGGTGGGGAATTTTGGCCACTGACACCAGAGTTTCTGGGATGACCGAATGCTGCTTGGAAACCTTTGTTTCTCATGGCCCACTAGCAAGGCCCAAGTCATATAGTGTGAAAATTAAACGAATGGCCGGTTTAAAATTCCCCAGCCAGCCTTTCCAAACCCGGGTGATCTTCTAACAAGCAGACACTTCACGCAGGAGGCGGTTAAATAAAGCCACGTGCCAACCAAGGCCTGCATCAATGAGCGGGAGAAAGGCACATAGTATTTCCTTACCCAGTTAAACTGCACGTGCCCAAGGAAAGTCATCCATTTCAAGCACATTAGAACGTGTTTGTGAGGGACGCCTGGGTGGCTCCATTGGTTAAGCATCCAACTCTTGATTTTGGCTCGGGTCACAATCTCATGTGCATGAGACTGAGACCCTCACATCAAGCTCTGCGCTGTCAGCATGGAGCCTGTTTGGGATTCTTTCTCTCTCTCTCTCTCTGCCCCTCCCCTGCTCTCTCTCTCAAAATAAATAAATAAAACTTAAAAAAAAGAAAAAAAAGAACTTGTATGTGAACCCTCTGGCAAAGCAAATAATGCTTCCTGATTGGCTTTTGCTCCAAGCCTCAGTGTCCTTATTAGTATATCAGAGATGTTAACACCTAACTCAATAACACAGTTAGGAGACTGCACAAGATAAGATTTTCAAGCCCTCCCCTCCGTAGGCACCTAAGGGTGATTTGCTTCTACCTTTTCTCCTACTATTCTGACTCCTACTGCTCTTACCCTCTTGGCAGCTGATTGCATAACAAACTCAGGGCACTCTGTTCATCTTTTCTCACCCGGAAGGTTCTCAGAACTCACTGGGGACAGGAACCACGTCAGATGCACTTCCCACCAAGGACAGCACCAAGTAGAGAGACCATAGGTGTGGGGCAGATACGCTTCTATACCCGCAACGAATCTCTTCCCTCTTGTGTGACTTTTCAATAACATGCAAAGGTTGGCGAAGATGAGGAGAATAAAGGCAAGAGGAACGTAGATGAAGTTAAATTTCCTTACACCTTGCAGCCCACTGATGAATACCTGAGACATGCAGGGTGATATTCCTCAAGGGACTCAAGCTGCCTTCATGTTAATGCTTCACTAGAGACCCAGAGCAACCTTAGCCTGACAGTAGCCAGACCTCCAGGATCCCGGAAGTCTTCTTTAACATATAGAAATCCCTTTAGAGGCTTCCATTATCTCTACCCACCCCCCACACTTGAAAATATATAAGCAGTCGCAGCCCACAGTCCCAGTGCAGCTCTTTCTGCCCACGGGCTCTGCCCCTGTGCTGTAATAAAAGCACCTTTCTGCACCCTAAAATGTCTCAAGAATTGTTTCTTGACTGTTGTGCTCAACAACCCCGCATCACTTGATTTCCAATACTCCCACCACCTTTCCCCACATTTAAAGACAACAGGGCAACAGGAACTAACTAGAAGGAGAAAAGCATTTCTTAACATGTGCTGATTTATTTAGAGGGTAACACCTATATCTCCCAACCAGGATAGCATTACCAGAAAAATTACCCTCTAAATGGCCTTTTACGTTCAGTCCCAGCAAAATGTAAGTTCAAAGCAATTATCTGTCCAAAAGGGCATGTTACAGATAAGTCCCCAGCTTTGCTCTCTAATCTTTTGCAAAATACCAGTACCCTTGCAGCTGCCTTATTGACACCAGTCAACCCCCAGGCAAGGAATGTCTGAGGACACTTGGACTTCTACAGACAGATGACCCCTCTAGACATACAGAAAGACATTCGAGATTGCCACGTCTTTCGTTTCACAGATGAGTAAGCGGAAGCCAGAGAAGTTATGTTTTGCCCAAGATCACAGGCTAGTTGGAGGTTGAGCCAGATAAAAAACACAAAAACAAAAATAAAAACAAAAACCATGGCCAGGGGTTTCTGGCCCAACTGATTGGTTCAATAAATGTTGATTAAATGTCTACAATGTGCTTAATATGTTGGAGAAAGAGACAAGCATGACACGATCCTTGTACTCAGGGGTCATATAGTCTAAGAGGGGGTAAGAGACAAGAGAAACAGCCAATTATACAACAATGGAGTCATGGATATAAGGGGTCCTAGGAGGGCCAGGTGAGAAGAGTGAGGCACTCGGTTGGGGCTCAAAATTCAAGGGACCCCAAAGTCTCAGTAACCAAGATAAAGACTCTTATCATGCTAAAATTTGCTTCCGACTCCAATGTGGAACAACAAACACCATTGCTGCTCCTCTGTTTACCATGTTAATATTTTGCTCATTGTGGATTTTTGGCATCAGTGACGATTGTTTAAAATATTACGTTAAGATGGCACAAAAACAGACACATAGACCAATGGAATAGAATAGAAACCCCAGAACTAGACCCACAAACGTATGGCCAACTCATC
>NW_024414927.1:0-1229 GCF_014898765.1 Herpailurus yagouaroundi | reverse complement strand
GAGTGGGGGATGGGAGGAGAGAGAGAGATAGAGAGAATCATAAGCAGACTCCACGCTGTCAGTGCAGAGCTCAATGTGGAGCTTGATCGCACACACTCTGGAATCCTAACTGAGCTGGAATCAAGAGCCAGATGCTTAACCGACTGAGCCATTCAGGCGCCCCTGGAGGTAAGCACCTCTAACACTGTGGTATAATCGTCAGGGAAGAGGTATATGTACATGCATTACCCAAAATTAGCTATGTAGCTGTGAATCCCCTCTTTGGTTCTCTAGTGATACGAGCATTTCGCTAGGTCACAAATGTTCTGCAGGGCTATGAATTGTAAAGGCCACAAAGCATGCGATAACTTATTTAAACACGGCTATTTATCATTTAGGATGTTCCATTTTCTTGCTTCAATTAGTGCTACAAGTAAAATTAGCTTTTCATGGTGTAGACACACTTTAGTAAATGTCAATGAAAAAATAAAAAGAACTGCAGCCTGTAATGTGAGGCGGAGGAACAGGTATGACCAGATTTCACTTCACCTTGTCTATTGCTGGCAGTCTTTACACCTTTCTCTCCCTCATCCTCTCTTTCTCCTCCTTGACCCACAACCTCCACCTCTTTATTCCTCCTTCTTCGCATCCTCGTTTCTCTGTCTATGCTGGCCTCCTTGCTTCCCATCAGTACACACGTTCACTCTCCTGCCTTGGGGAATTCATGGGTCCTTCTGCCTAGATCACCTTCCTGTCAGCAGGTAGTTCTCTCATTTCCGTGAGGTATTTATTCAACTGACACCTTTTTCAGTAGGGCCCTCTGTGTCGAGTATTTCACCATGTCTAGTATTTCAACCCCCTCCCCCAATGCTTGTATCCTCTCCAAGATGTATTTACTAGTTTTTCCCCATTCATTATTCTCTACCATAGTTTCTAGTTCCATTATCTTTGTCAGTCTCCCCCACTGGACTATTAAGCACCAAGAGCGCAGTGGTCCTTGCTCCTTTGGTTCACTAGTGGATCCTCAGGGCAAAGACTGTGTTGTCTCATTCTAAATGCTCCAAAATCATTTATTTAATGATTCAATGATTCAACATCACTGCTTCTTTCTTAAGAGTTTTATAATTTTGTACTCTACTCTTACATCTATGATCCATTTGAGTGAATGATTGTATAAGTGATGAATTTAGGTCAAGGCTTCTTTTAATTAATTAATTAATCAATGAACCGATTGATTAAACAATTAATTA
>NW_024414926.1:0-7488 GCF_014898765.1 Herpailurus yagouaroundi | reverse complement strand
TGGGTAGGCAAGGTGCACAGGGGCAGGAGGGGCAGGCTTAGCTTGCTTCTCCTTAGGTGATCCACTTCAGGAGGGGCCCTGTGGCAGCAGGAATGAGTCACATCCACTGCCGGAGGTTTGGCTCCGCAGAAGCGCAGAGTTGGGTGTTTGCGCGGAGCGAGCAAGTTCCCTGGCAGGAACTGGTTCTCTTTGGGATTTTGGCTGGGGGATGGGCGGGGAAGATGGCGCTGGCGAGCGCCTTTGTTCCCCACCAAACTGAGCTCTGTCGTCCCAGGGCTCAGCAGCTTTCCTTCCCTTTGTCCTCCAGCCTTCCCGCTTTCTGAGCAGAGCTGTTAACTTATGACCTCCCAGCTGCTAAGTCGCGCTTGCTGTCGGAACACAGTCCGTCAGGCCCCTCCGCTTTTTGCAAGCCAGACTTGGGGAATCTGCTTGGCCAGCGAGCCGCCCCTCCGCCCCGGCTCCCTCCCGCGAGTCCGTGGAGTGCGCACTGCCTCGCCGCCCTTCCTACCCTCTTCCGTGGGCCTCTCGTCTGCGCTTGGCTCTGGCGACTCCATTCTGCTAATCCTCTGGTGGTTTTCTGGGTTATTTAGGCAGGTGTAGGTGGAATCTAAGTGATCAGCAGGACGCGCGGTGAGCCCAGCGTCCTCCTACGCCGCCATCTTCCCTCCTCCTTTCGGTTGCCTTTTAGTTATGTTGATTGTTTCCTTTGCAGTGCAAAAGCTTTTTATCTTCATGAGGTCCCAATAGTTTATTTTTGCTTTTAATTCCCTTGCCTTTGGAAATGTGTCAAGTAAGAAATTGCTGCGGCTGAGGGAAGAGAAGTTTTTTTCTGCTTTCTCCTCTAGGGTTTTGATGGTTTCCTGTCTCACATTCAGGTCCTTTATCCATTTTGAGTTTATTTTTGTGAATGGTGTAAGAAAGTGGTCTAATTTCATCCTTCTGCATGTTGCTGTCCAGTTCTCCCAGCACCATTTGTTAAAGAGACTGTCTTTTTTTCCATTGGATATTCTTTCCTGATTTGTCAAAGATTAGTTGGCCATACTTTTGTGGGTCTAATTCTGATGTCAATACTACCCAAAGCAATCTACACATTCAATGCAATCCAAATCAAAATTGCACCAGGATTCTTCTCGAAGCTAGAACAAGCAATCCTAAAATTTGTATGGAACCACAAAAGATCCCGAATAGCCAAAGTAATATTGGAGAAGAGGAACAAAGCGGGAGGCATCACAATCCCAGACTTTAGCCTGTACTACAAAGCTGTGATCAAGACAGCATGGTATTGGCACAAAAACAGACACATAGAAGAATGGAATAGAATAGAGACTCCAGAATTGGACCCACAAAAAAAGTTTTTCACCATTAAATGGTTTTGCCTTTGTTGTACAATTCAATTTAAGTTACATGTGCATATGTGTGATACTCCTTTGTACTGTGTTAACACCAAACCTAATTTGAAATTTTGTTTACCTTGTAGCTGTTGCCAATTAGGGACTATTAGCACATCAACACTTGCTAGTTGTTGGCAAAACATCTGCTGGTTGCTGGTGCTAAGTCATAATTAATACTAAAAGGAAGCTGAGTATAAGTGTAAGATAAAAATCTATTGGACATGTAATAAAAAGTATCCTCAGTGAAATGTTGTCAGGTATGCATAGCTATTTTATTATGAAATCTCAGCACACCTCAGTACAATTCCAAAAATATTTTTCCATGCATTGTTAAAGTATACTAATTTTCCAGAATTTGAAGGAACTTTGAAATTTGTTCAACGTATATAATATTCTGGATAGTAGATGATCTGAGAACTTTTTGTTTCTTGCCATTTCCAAGATATCTTGTTTTTAGTAACGGTACGGTGCTTGTGGTTACATGACCACAGAACACTGGCCATATCCCAGGGAAAAAAGTCTCAGAACTTCTGTTCTATAAACTGCAATGTTGGCAACATTTAGGTGGGCAGACACCTACTGTTTTGGCTCATTATATGATTTGTTTATGTCATGAGAGAGGATTAGTGGGTGGCTGTCTAGCTCAGTACACACATGCTGCTTCCCCTTCTTTGAATTCCTACATACCATACCATATAATGAATATATTTGGTTGTCACTATCCTTTGTTTATAGTTTCTGATTATTTCCTAGAAGTAGGATTTCTTGGACAAAGTATATGAGCAACTTTAGGGTTCATATTGTATCATACATGTCTCCATCATCCAACTTAATATTTATTAACATTTCACATGTATTCTCACATAATTGCATGCTCTTTCTCTTTCACTCACTCTCTCTCCATCCCTCTAACTCCCCGCGCCTTTCTCTCATTTCTTCCCTTTCAAAGTAATTTGCATCAAGAAACTTCACCCATAAATAACTTAGCATGCATCACCTAAAATGACATTATCCTACATAACTACATCAACAATATTGTACCCAAGTAATTAACAATATTTTAATAATATTATTTAATTGGGTCATATATTTCTAAAAGATCCTCAGTGACACCTTTTTCACACCTTTCTGCCTTGAATGTTCTTCAGTTAGCCTGTCTAATTAGCCAAATTCCACACTTTTCTTAGGGCCCAAATTTCACTTCCATCTCTTCCATAAAGCTTTTACTGATAATTAATCTTACTAATCTCTAGTGCACTGGAATTCCTGGCATGCTAAATTATCTGTACCAGTTACTCATGTGGCTCTGTTCTCACCTAATTATCAACTGATTATACATATCTTATTTTTACAGTGATATTTTTGTTTTCCAAAATTCAATTATGTATGTACCACTTATACAATTTCTACCATATCCTTATTATGGATATTATTTACATACCTTTAGAAGATTAGTGCAGCGACAAATAAATAAATACCTATACTGGTTCTGTCCTAAGCAATCTGGAGAATTCAGGTTTGATGTGGAGTATTGGTTTCCCAGGGTTGCTGCAAAAAATTGCCACCAGTTGGGTGGCTTAAAATAACATAAATGTATTTTCTCACAGTTCTAGAATCCAGAAGTCAACAATTGTGTCATCACTAGGATCCTTTCCTAGGCTTTAGGGGATAATCTGTTTCTTGTCTCTTCCATCTTTTGGTGGATTCAGGTGTTCCTTGGCTTGCAGACTCAGCACTCCAGTGTCTACCTACATCTTCACATTGCTTTCTCCTGTGTGTCTTTGCTCTGTGTACCTATTTAAAGACAATTGTCATTGAATTTAGAGCTCACTCAAATAATCCAGGATAATCTCTTTTAAGATCCTTAGTTTAACTATATCTGCAAAGACTCTTTCCAAATAAGGTAATATTCATGGGTTCTAGGGATTACGATGTAGACATATATTTGGGGGGAACATCATTCAGCCCACTACAGTGTATTATACATTTACATATATTTCTAATATATAGTAAGTAATGCAGTACACAAAACAATTATAGAACTTTGAGAAAGAAAAAGTATTTCATCAAATTGTATTTTTAAATTTTATTTTTTAACTCTATTTACCTAAATTCAAGTTAGTTAACATACAGTGTAGTATTGGTTTCAGGAGTAGAATATAGTGATTCACCACTAACATATAACACCCAGTGCTTATCCCAACAAGCGCCCTACGTAATGCACAGCACCCATTTAGCCCAACCTCCCACCCATCTCCCCTCCAGCACCCCTCAGTTTGTTCTCTGTGTTTAAGAGTCTCTTATGGGTTGCCCCCTCTCTCTTTTTATCTTATTTTTTCCTTCCATTCTTCTGTGTTCATCTTTTGTGTTTCTTAAATTCCACATGTGATAGCAAGCATATTATATTTGCCTCTCTCGAACTTATTTCATTTATCATAATATACTCTATTTCAATCCACATTGTTGCAAATGGCAAGATTTCATTCCTTTTGATCACTGAGTAATACTCCATAGTATATATATATCATCTCTTCTTTCTCCATTCATCAGTTGAGGCACATTGAGGTACTTTCCATAATTTTGCTATTATTGATAGTGCTGCTCTAAACATTGGGGTGCATGTACTCCTCTGAATCAGCATTTTTGTATCCTTTGGATAAATACCTAGTAGTGCAATTGCTGGATTGAAGAACAGTACTTTTTTTTTTTTTTTGAGGAACCTCTATACTGTTTTCCAGAGTGACTGAACCATTTTGCATTCCCACCAACAGTGCAAAAGGGTTCCCCTTTCTCTGCATCCTCACCAACATCTGTTGTTTCCTGAATTGTTCATTTTAGCCATTCTGATAAGTGTGAAGTGGCATCTAATTGGGGTTTTGATTTGTATTTCTCTGATTATGAATGATGTTGAGCATCTTTTCATGAGTCTGCTAGCCATCTGGATGCCTTCTTTGGAAAAGTGTCTGTTCATGTCTATTCTGCCCATTGCTTCCCTGGATTATTTGCTATTTCGGTGTGAGTTTGATAAGTTCTTCATAGATTTTGGACACTGACCCTTTATTTTACATGTTATTTACAAATATCTCCTCCCATTCTATCAGTTGCCTTTTAGTTTTAATGAATGTTTCCTTCGCTGTGCAGTAGCTTTTTATCTTGATGAGGTCCCAATCATTAATTTTTGCTTTTATTTACCTTGCCTGTGGAGACATGTCTAGTAAGAAGCTGCTGCTGCCGAGATCAGAGAGGTTGCTGGCTGTGTTCTCCTATAGGATTTTAGTGGTTTCCTATCTCAAATTTAGGTCTTGCATCCATTTTGAATTTATTTTTGTGTATTGTGTAAGAAAGTGGTCCAGGTTCATTCTTCTGCATGTAGCTGTCCAGTTTTCCCATCACCATTTGCTGGAGATACTGTCTTTTACTCATGGGATACTCTTTCTTGTTTGTTGAAGATTAGTCTGCCATACATTTGTGGGTCTATTTCTGAGTTTTCTATTCTGTTCCATTGATCCATGTGTCTGTTTTTGTGTTAGTACCATACAGTCTTGATGATTATAGCTTTGTGATACAATTTCAAGTCCAGAATTGTGATGCCTCCAGCTTTGGTTTTCTTTTTCAACATTCAGGGTCTTTACTGATTCCATATAAGTTTGAGACTTGTTTGTTCTAACTCTGTGAAGACCGTTGGTGTTATTTTGATAGGGATTGCATTGAATGTGTAGATTGCTTTGTGTAGTATTGACATTTAAACAATATTTGTTCTTCAAATCCATGTGTATGGAATGTTTTTCCATTGCTTTGTGTCTTCTTCAATTTCTTTCATAAGCTTCCTATAGTTTTCAGCATACTGTTGTTTTACCTCTTTGGTTTGGTTTATTCCTAAGTATCTTATGGTTTTCGGTGCAATTGTAAATGGGATCAATTTTCTATAGTTTCATGCCAGGTAATAATTTTTCCATATTTTCAAGCTAGGTACTAATCAAATACCTAATGAATCAATATAGCCACACGTATACATACATACATACATACATACATACATACAAGCAACATAAATATGTAAATATCTAACCTTATTTTGCTTGGATGCAGCTACTCTGCTTGATACTTTCTCTCAGTCCTTTAGGACTGCTTATTAGGACTGTTCATTAGTTTGTACAAAATGAATAATTCTATTGTCTCATAGTGTTACATTTCCAGGTACAATTGAGATGGTGATGATGTAAAATTTGAAATCCCTCTAGGTTTAGGTTAGGTCTAACTGTTAATAATACCCAACTCCAACCACTTCTCCTTCCTCTAATACATATACACTTGAAATCCTTATTGGAGAAGGATTAAGGTTTCAGAAAGTTAAACTGACTCTTTGACTTAAACAATGAATGTGCACATATATTTCTGTATTTACATACTTGTGTACCCAGGCATGAAAGTAATAAGTTTAAACATAGATTAAAGCTAGAAGGGACCTGTGTACATAAGCAGCTTTCCTTTTTCTGTTTAGGAGCCTGGGTTTTATCTTAACTGCCATAAAAATACTCTTTCCTCTCTTTTCCATCTGTTGTGCTGTCTGGAGTATTTTTTTTCATTTTATTTCTAGTCTTGCTTTCCCACTTTTAAGCTCTAAATCAGGGCTATTTTATTTATTTTTTATATTTAAATGTGTGAATTTGTGACAGTAAATTACACCCCAAGAAAACTGTTTCAAAACAGAAAAAGTATCATGCATCTACCCAGCATTTTTACTCCTAGGTATTCTGTTTTTGTTTTTGTTTTTTCACACAAAGTGTCCATCGACTGATGAATGAATAAAGAACAAGTGGTAAATATGTGTACACTGAAATATTACTCAGCCATAAAAAGAATGAAACCTTGCCATTTGAAATAATGTGGCTGGAGCTAGAGGGTATTATGCTAAGCGAAATGAGTCAGAGAAAGACACCATATGATATCACTCATACGTGGAATGTAAGAAACAAAACAATTGAACATAGGGGGAAAAAAGAGAGGCAAACCAAGAAACAGACTCTTAATTACAAACCGATGGTTACCAGAGGTGGTGAGGTGGTGGGGTGGTGGGTTAAATAAGTGATGGGGATTAAGGAGTGTACTTGTTGTGAGTGCACTGGGTATTGTATGGAAGTGTTGAATCACTAAATTCTATACCTGAAACTAATATTACACTGTATGTTAAAAAACTGGAATTTAAATAAAAGCTTGGAATTTTTTAAATTAAAAATAAATAACGTAGTAAATCAGAGCTGTTTTAAACACTTGATTCCCCCGACCCTCGACCTCCCAGGGCATTTCTACCTATCTTCATCAAATTCTAAAGAGCATAAATATTTGGAAATTAACTACTTTTTTTCTGGATTTCTTTCTAGAATTGAGGGTGCCTTTATTCATCATCTTTGATGATATATCAATAAATAACTCTTTTTTTGTCAACTCAAAATGACTTAAAATCTGATTAAGATTCTGGACCTTTGAGAAGGACTGTGGAAATTGAACTTCTTTTTAAATTAGCCCCATAGAATGCAAATTGGTGCAGCCGCTCTGGAAAGCAGTGTGGAGGTTCCTCAGAAAATTCAAAATAGACCTACCCTATGACCCAGCAATACCACTGCTAGGGATTTATCCAAGGGATACAGGAGTACTGATGCATAGGGGCACTTGTACCCCAATGTTAATAGCAGCACTCTCAACAATAGCCAAATTATGGAAAGAGCCTAAATGTCCATCAACGGATGAATGGATAAAGAAATTGTGGTTTATATACACAATGGAATACTACGTGGCAATGAGAAAAAACAAAATATGGCCTTTTGTAGCAACGTGGATGGAACTGGAGAGTGTGATGCTAAGTGAAATAAGCCATACAGAGAAAGACAGATACCATATGGTTTCACTCTTATGTGGATCCTGAGAAACTTAACAGGAACCCATGGGGGAGGGGAAGGAAAAAAAAAAAAAGAGGTTAGAGTGGGAGAGAGCCAAAGCATAAGAGACTGTTAAAAACTGAGAACAAACTGAGGGTTGATGGGGGGTGGGAAGGAGGAGAGGGTGGGTGATGGGTATTGAGGAGGGCACCTTTTGGGAT
>NW_024414925.1:0-1165 GCF_014898765.1 Herpailurus yagouaroundi | reverse complement strand
CTAACCCCAGGTAAGGTACTCTCCCCATGGGGACCCATTTCGAACGTCTGACAACATAACTCGTCTGAGGTCCAGAAGCGGTGTCGACTGAATCGGCATGGAAGCTGGAAGCTCCCCATTTCGTTTCCCAGGCCCGGCTGCAGCTGCCCGTGAGGATTCCGGAGGCCTCCTCGACCAGGGGCGGATCGACGAGTGTGGCCTTGCCAGCCAAAGACGGATCCTGACCGCACCGTCCCTTGGGCCCTCAACTCAGCCCTTCGCGGGGACCACTGCCCTGCTGTGGGTTCGGCGCCTGGAGCCTCCTGGATGCTAACCCTAACCCTAACCCTACCCCAAACCGGGACCCTCCACGGAAACCTAAGCCAGCCTCGATCCCTAACTCTGCAATTGAGCCGACTCTGGCACGGGCCCTCACTTCAGCCCTCGAGGGAGATCACGAGACCGGAGTCGCTTCGGCCCTGGCTACGTCCCTAGCCCGAACCCTAACCCTAGCTAAGCCTCTCTCCCCTTGGGACCCAATTCCAACGTCTGACAACATCACGCGCCTGGAGCCCAGATGCGGGGCAGGCTGTCTCGGCATGGAAGCTGGAAGCTCCCATGTCGTTTCCCAGGCCAGCCTGCAGCTGTCCGAAAGGATTCCGGAGGCCTCCTCGACCAGGGGGGATCGATTGTATGGCCTTGGCAGCCAAAGATGGATCCTGACCGGCACCGTCCCTTGTGCCCTCAACTCAGACCTTGGCGGAGACTACTGCCCTGCTGAGGGTTCGGCGCCTGGAGACTCCTGGGAGCTAACCCTAACCCTAACCCTACCCCGAACTGGGAATCTCCCCCGAAACCTAAGCCTCCCTCGAAACCTAACCCTGCAATTGAGCCGCCTTCTGGCATGGGCCCTCACTTCAGCCCTCAAGGGAGATCACGAGACTGGAGTCGCTTCGGCCCTGGCGACGTCCCTGGCCCGAATCCTAACCCTAGCTAAGGCTCTCTCCCCATGGGGACCCAATTCCGACGTCTGACAACGTCACTCGCCTCAGGTCCAGAAGCGGTGTAGACTGACATGGCATGGAAGCTGGAAGCTCCCCATATCGTTACCCAGGCCCGGTTGCAGGTGCCCATGAGAATTTGGAGGCCTCCTCGACCAGGGGCGGATCGACGAGTGTGGCCTTGG
>NW_024414924.1:0-1153 GCF_014898765.1 Herpailurus yagouaroundi | reverse complement strand
CCCCAGCATGTGGTGTCCACTGACCATATGCTTCAGAGCTGGAGGATCGATAAGCTGCCCATTGTAATCAGGGGAAAACATTCCACCCACAGAATTCACTAATTCGCCTGTTCCGTAATGTTTACCCTCTTACTGGCATTGTTAAAAGCACCTACTTTCTCTACACCACCATTGAACCCGTGGATTTTCCCTTGTCAGAATTTGTTCGCTTGGTTGTCCGTTTATTGGTCCACCTGTGGCTTTATTCACCACTCACCAAAAATTGACTGAGGGATTCTGTGTGCCAGGCTCTGTTCTTGAGGTATACCCGTGCCTCCGTGGTGGTTGTGGGTAATTCTTGACTTCTGGGCTTCCAGCTACTACATCACGTGGGGCTATCCATCACCCTCTATTGCTTTTTCATTGTCATTGGGCAGGTGTCTTCCTGCTTCTTCTCTCTAATTATGTACACGGTAGAAATCAGTGCTTTGGTGATATGGATGACTGCAGTGAACACTCTTGGACGTGTCTTTTACCTTGGGGAATTGTGCATATTTGTGTTTCAAAATCTAGTTTATCCTAGAGGTAGACATTTGAAACAAGGCAAACACAGTCCAGATGGGGCTCAAGAAACAAAACCGTTGGATGTGTCCCCGAGCCTGGTAGCATTGCAGGTGGGCTAGAGGCCTACAGATATGGAGCTAGACTGTTGTTGGATGACAGCTTCACTGTGAATCTTCAGCTCGGAAGTGGTACAACCTGAATGAGAATTCTGCTAGTGTGATTCTTGGCCTCCTGTTTTCTTGCTGACTCATTGGCATGGGAGGGCTGAGACATTTTGGAACTTTGTTGCGTTTTGCCTCAGAATCAAACACTAGCTAGGTTTCTCAGGTACGTTTAGAATGGGCTGTGACAGCAAGGTGGGGTGGGGGTCAAGGAGACCTGGCAGGAGGGTGGAAACTGAACAGGCAGGAGAGGGGGACAGACAGAGGCTGTTTTCTTCCATTTTATTCTGGGAAGACCTTAGTGAGGATGTCTAGTCCTGAGTACTGGTGAAGTTCATGTACTGGCTATGGAGTTGGGCCGGCACCTCAGAGAGATTCCTGACAGTCTGTGGGAAGTGTGTGTGTGTGTGTGTGTGTGTGTGTGTGTGTGTGTGTGTGTGTGTGTGTGT
>NW_024414923.1:0-1641 GCF_014898765.1 Herpailurus yagouaroundi | reverse complement strand
AATAAAATATGAAATAAAGGCTATATGCAGGCTGGTGCTGCTGCTGGTTCTCTCACAGAGGCAACGCTGGACATCCACTCAGTCTAATGTCTGAAAACTTTTTCTTCAATGCACGACTACACTGACATTTTTCTGTGCATTTATAGTTGTGCAAATACAAGTACATATTACATTTTTTTTAATTTTTTTTCAATATATGAAATTTATTGTCAGATTGGTTTCCATACAACACCCAGTGCTCATCCCAAAAGGTGCCCTCCTCAATACCCATCACCCACCCTCTCCTCCCTCCCACCCCCCATCAACCCTCAGTTTGTTCTCAGTTTTTAAGAGTCTCTTATGCTTTGGCTCCCTCCCACTCTAACCTCTTTTTTTTTTTTTTTTCTTTTTCCTTCCCCTCCCCCATGGGTTTCTGTTAAGTTTCTCAGGATCCACATAAGAGTGAAAACATATGGTATCTGTCTTTCTCTGTATGGCTTATTTCACTTAGCATAACACTCTCCAGTTCCATCCACGTTGCTACAAAGGGCCATATTTCGTTCTTTCTCATTGCCATGTAGTACTCCATTGTGTATATAAACCACAATTTCTTTATCCATTCATCAGTTGATGGACATTTAGGCTCTTTCCAGAATTTGGCTATTGTTGAGAGTGCTGCTATAAACATTGGGGTACAAGTGCCCCTATGCATCAGTACTCCTGTATCCCTTGGGTAAATTCCTAGCAGTGCTATTGCTGGGTTATAGGGTAGGTCTATTTTTAATTTGCTGAGGAACCTCCACACTGCTTTCCAGAGTGGCTGCACCAATTTGCATTCCCACCAACAGTGCAAGAGGGTTCCCGTTTCTCCACATCCTCTCCAGCATCTATAGTCTCCTGATTTGTTCATTTTAGCCACTCTGACTGGCGTGAGGTGATATCTGAGTGTGGTTTTGATTTGTATTTCCCTGATAAGGAGTGACATTGAGCATCTTTTCATGTGCCTGTTGGCCATCCGGATGTCTTCTTTAGAGAAGTGTCTATTCATGTTTTCTACCCATTTCTTCACTGTTTTTTGGGTGTGGAGTTGGGGGAGTTCTTTATAGATTTTGGATACTAGCCCTTTGTCCGATATGTCATTTGCAAATATCTTTTCCCATTCCGTTGGTTGCCTTTTAGTTTTGTTGGTTGTTTCCTTTGCTGTGCAGAAGCTTTTTATCTTCATAAGGTCCCAGTAATTCACTTTTGCTTTTAATTCCCTTGCCTTTGGGGATGTGTCGAGTAAGAGATTGCTACGGCTGAGGTCAGAGAGGTCTTTTCCTGCTTTCTCCTCTAGGGTTTTGATGGTTTCCTGTCTCACATTCAGGTCCTTTATCCATTTTGAGTTTATTTTTGTGAATGGTGTGAGAAAGTGGTCTAGTTTCAACCTTCTGCATGTTGCTGTCCAGTTCTCCCAGCACCATTTGTTAAAGAGACTGTCTTTATTCCATTGGATGTTCTTTCCTGCTTTGTCAAAGATTAGTTGGCCATACGTTTGTGGGTCTAGTTCTGGGGTTTCTATTCTATTCCATTGGTCTATGTGTCTGTTTTTGTGCCATACATATTACATTTTATACTAACAAGATCATATTGTGCATCTAATTCTGCAACTGGATTTTTTTT
>NW_024414922.1:0-3178 GCF_014898765.1 Herpailurus yagouaroundi | reverse complement strand
TCTTTTTTCCATTGGATGTTCTTTCCTGCTTTGTCAAAGATGAGTTGACCATACGTTTGTGGGTCTAGTTCTGGGGTTTCTATTCTATTCCATTGGTCTATGTGTCTGTTTTTGTGCCAATACCATGCTGTCTTGATGATGACAGCTTTGGAGTAGAAGCTAAGTCTGGGATTGTGATGCCTCCTGCTTTGGTCTTCTTCTTCAGAATTACTTTGGCTATTCGGGGCCTTTTGTGGTTCCATATGAATTTTAGTATGGCTTGTTCTAGTTTCGAGAAGAATGCTGGTGCAATTTTGACTGGGATTGCATTGAATGTGTAGATAGCTTTGGGTAGTATTGACATTTTGACAATATTTAGTCTTCCAATCCGTGAGCAGCGAATGTCTTTCCATTTCTTTAAATCTTCTTCAATTATCTTCATAAGCTTTCTATAGTTTTCAGCATACAGATCTTGTACATCTTTGGTTAGATTTATTCCTAGGTATTTTATGCTTCTTGGCGCAATTGTGAATGGGATCAGTTTCTTTATTTGTCTTTCTGTTGCTTCATTGTTAGTGTATAAGAATGCAACTGATTTCTGTACGTTGATTTTGTATCCTGCAACTTTGCTGAATTCATGTATCAGTTCTAGCAGACTTTTGGTGGAGTCTATCGGATTTTCCATGTATAATACCATGTCATCTGCAAAAAGCGAAAGCTTGACTTCATCTTTGCCAATTTGGATGCCTTTGATTTCCTTTTGTTGTCTGATTGCTGATGCTACAACTTCCAACACTATATTAAACAACAGCGGTGAGAGTGGGCATCCCTGTCGTGTTCCTGATCTCAGGGAGAAAGCTCTCAGTTTTTCCCCATTGAGGATGATGTTAGCTGTGGGCTTTTCATAAATGACTTTTATGATCTTTAAGTATGTTCCATCTATCCCGACTTTCTCGAGGGTTTTTATTAAGAAAAGGTGCTGAATTTTGTCAAAGGCCTTTTCTCCATCAATTGACAGGATCCTATGGTTCTTCTCTTTTCTTTTATTAATGTGATGTATCATGTTGATTGATTTGCGAATGTTGAACCAGCCCTGCATCCCAGAAGGAATCTCACTTGGTCATGGTGAATAATTCTTTTTATATGCCGTTGAAATCGATTTGCTAGTATCTTATTGAGAATTTTTGCATCCATATTCATCAGGGATATTGGCCTGTAGATCTCTTTTTTTGTGGGGTCTCTGTCTGGTTTGGGAATGAAAGTCATACTCGCTTCATCGAATGAGTCTGGAAGTGTTCCTTCCCTTTCTATTTCTTGGAATAGCTTGAGAAGGATAGGTATTATCTCTGCTTTAAACGTCTGGTAGAACTCCCCTGGGAAGCCATGTGGTCCTGGACTTTTATTTGTTGGGAGATTTTTGATAACCGATTCCATTTCTTCGCTGGTTATGGGTCTGTTCAAGCTTTCTATTTCCTCCTGATTGAGTTTTGGAAGCGTGTGGGTGTTGAGGAATTTGTCCATTTCTTCCAGGTTGTCCAATTTGTTGGCATATAATTTTTCATAGTATTCCCTGATAATTGTTTGTATCTCTGAGGGATTGGTTGTCATAATTCCATTTTCATTCATGATTTTATCTATTTGGGTCATCTCCCTTTTCTTTTTGAGAACCCTGGCTAGAGGTTTGTCAATTTTGTTTATTCTTTCAAAAAACCAACTCTTGGTTTCGTTGATCTGCTCTACAGGTTTTTTAGATTCTATATTGGTTATTTCTGCTCTGATCTTTATTATTTCTCTTCTTCTGCTGGGTTTAGGCTGCCTTTGCTGTTCTGCTTCTATTTCCTTTAGGTGTGCTGTTAGATTTTGTATTTGGGATTTTTCTTGTTTCTTGAGATAGGCCTGGATTGCAATGTATTTTCCTCTCAGACTGCCTTCGCTGTGTCCCAAAGCGTTTGGATTGTTGTATTTTCATTTTCATTTGTTTCCATATATTTCTTAATTTCTTCTCTAATTGCCTGGTTGACCCACTCATTCTTTAGTAAGGTGTTCTTTAACCTCCATGCTTTTGGAGGTTTTGCAGACTTTTTCCTGTGGTTTATTTCAAGCTTCATAGCATTGTGGTCTGAAAGTATGCCTGGTATAATTTCAATTCTTGTGAACTTATGAAGGGCTGTTTTGTGACCCACTATGTGATCTATCTTGGATCTGTGTTCCATGTGCACTCGAGAAGAAAGTACATTCTGTTGCTTTGGGATGCAGAGTTCTAAATATATCTGTCAAGTCCATCTGATCCAATGTATCATTCAGGGCCCTTGTTTCTTTATTGACCGTGTGTCTAGATGATCTATCCATTTCTGTAAGTGGAGTGTTAAAGTTCCCTGCAATGACCACATTCTTATCAATAAGGTTGCTTATGTTTATGAGTAATTGTTTTATATATTTGGGGGCTCCGGTATTCGGCGCAGAGACATTTATAATTGTTAGCTCTTCCTGATGGATAGACCCTGTAATTATTATATAATGTCCTTCTTCCTTTCTTGTTACAGCCTTTAATTTAAAGTCTAGTTTGTCTGATATAAGTATGGCTACTCCAGCTTTCTTTTGGCTTCTAGTAGCATGATAAATAGTTCTCCATCCCCTCACTCTCAATCTAAAGGTGTCCTCCGGTCTAAAATGAGTCTCTTGTAGACAGCAAATAGATGGGTCTTGTTTTTTTATCCATTCTGATACCCTCTGTCTTTTGGTTGGCGGATTTAATCCATTTACATTCAGTGTTATTATAGAAAGATACAAGTTTAGAGTCATTGTGATGTCTGTATGTTTTATGCTTGTAGTGATGTCTCTGGTACTTTGTCTCATAGGATCCCCCTTAGGATCTCTTGTAGGGCGGGTTTAGTGGTGACAAATTCCTTCAGTTTTTGTTTGTTTGGGAAGACCTTTATCTCTCCTTCTATTCTAAATGACACACTTGCTGGATAAAGGATTCTCAGGTGCATATTTTTTCTGTTTAGCACACTGAAGATATCGTGCCAATTCTTTCTGGCCTGCCAGGTTTCAAAAGAGAGATCTGTCACGAGTCTTATAGGTCTCCCTTTATATGTGAGGGCACGTTTATCTCTGGCTGCTTTCAGAATTTTCTCTTTATCCTTGTATTTTGCCAGTTTCACTATGATATGTCGTGCAGAAGATCGATTCAAGTTAC
>NW_024414921.1:0-1032 GCF_014898765.1 Herpailurus yagouaroundi | reverse complement strand
CACTTTGTCCCCTGTGCCATTCCTTCTCATAACATTTAGTCTTTTTTTTAACAGCATTTGCCACACGTTGTAATTACACCTGTACCATTTGTAGCTAAGGTTTGAAAAATCCTGTATATATGGAGCGTGCATGTTGGATTATCACTGTGTACTTGGACAATATGTGTATCCACGATGCCTGAAATAGGGGATGTTTAGCTATCTCCTGGTTTGGTAGCCTGCAATATACATTCAAGTATTCAATAATCTCTACCTCCAATTTAGTATACATATACAAAAAAGGGAAGGGTCCCGTCCTCAAGCATAGGAGAAACATTTTGCCTCGATGATAGCTTCTATGGTATAGCTTCCATTTTGACCTACATAAGACCCCACCCTCTAGATACAGTTTGTATGGATGTAGTGACAACTATGAGTAAATCAAAACAAAATACAGTGTTTATGGAGTGTAATGTGCCAGGAGTTTTTCCACACATTTTATAGGCATTACCTATAATCTCACCACTATACTGTACACAGGCCTTACACTTCCCCTTTACAAATTGGAAAAGCAAACTTGGAGGTATCATTTGCCAACAATCTAAGATCTGGCTGGTAGAAGAAATAGATGGGGCCAAAGAATTTAAAAAATACGCAAATTTGCCCAAGGTAACCTCTGGGAAATCAGAAAATGAGCGGCTTTCATAAGTGCAGCTGCCTAGAGCTTTTCAGAGGAGCTGTCTGTGTGGAGCTGGGGCTTTGGCGCCATCACATCTCCAGTATCTCACTACCAGGAGTAACCCCCATTGTTGGGAAGGGCAAGGACATCCATCCATGGCAACTTAAGGTGTTTTAACCCCTGTCAAGATAGTGCAAACCTCCAATTACTTCATTTGGTACTTCAAGGAACACATCAAAGCACACCTCGTGGGATTTTCAAAAATCACTCTGAGATGAGAAATCAAACAACAAAAGTCATAGCAACACGAAGCAAGTAACACTTTACAAAACACACGTCCTGAAGGGCCAGGCCATGGAGAGGGTATGAGCCCA
>NW_024414920.1:0-9166 GCF_014898765.1 Herpailurus yagouaroundi | reverse complement strand
TATCACCTCACGCCAGTCAGAGTGGCCAAAATGAACAAATCAGGAGACTATAGATGCTGGAGAGGATGTGGAGAAACGGGAACCCTCTTGCACTGTTGGTGGGAATGCAAATTGGTGCAGCCGCTCTGGAAAGCAGTGTGGAGGTTCCTCAGAAAATTAAAAATAGACCTACCCTATGACCCAGCAGTAGCACTGCTAGGAATTTATCCAAGGGACACAGGAGTACTGATGCATAGGGGCACTTGTACCCCAATGTTCATAGCAGCACTCTCAACAATAGCCAAATTATGGAAAGAGCCTAAATGTCCATCAACTGATGAATGGATAAAGAAATTGTGGTTTATATACACTATGGAATACTACGTGGCAATGAGAAAAAATGAAATATGGCCTTTTGTAGCAACGTGGATGGAACTGGAGAGTGTGATGCTAAGTGAAATAAGCCATACAGAGAAAGACAGATACCATATGGTTTCACTCTTATGTGGATCCTGAGAAACTTAACAGGAACCCATGGGGGAGGGGAAGGAAAAAAAAAAAAGAGGTTAGAGTGGGAGAGAGCCAAAGCATAAGAGACTGTTGAGAACTGAGAGCAAACTGAGGGTTGATGGGGGGTGGGAGGGAGGAGAGGGTGGGTGATGGGTATTGAGGAGGGCACCTTTTGGGATGAGCACTGGGTGTTGTATGGAAACCAATTTGACAATACATTTCATATATAAATAAAAAAAATAAATAAAAATAAAAATAAAGTTGTATTAATATAATTCCCTTTGAAGTCAATGATTTGGGTTCTGTAAATTAAAACAATTTTTTGGAGTTTTATGTAAGCTAGATAGGCTGACCCATCTGCAAAGCAGGTTGGTTACTGCATATGGGCTGTAATTCAAGTGAGCAGGAGTGTAGGTTTTGGATGGTCAGGGACCAGATACACATGGGTGTTATTTAATAGCCTTTCTCAGGTTCTAAGTTACAGACATTGTGTTGGAAGTAGGTTGTAAAAGAGAGAAAGGAAAGGCTAGCCATCATTTAATGCCACAGCTGGCAGTAGTCAATGGCATGGATATTATAAAAAACTAGACATTCTACTTTTAATGGAAAAAAAATCTTGGTTCAAATAGCCTATTTGATTATTACCTTATTTTCACTCCAAATGCTGCCAAATTATGTCATTAGAATGATCAGCAATACCTAATGGATGTTTTGAATATTCACGAGTTTCCTAGTAAGATTTGGGTTGTGTGTTTTCCAGTGGCTATCCTTAAGGGACCAAGTTCTCAGGCTAATTATAAGTGCCACTTGTCAATCCTTGAAGATGGTGGTAGGAGCTGATTAGTGTACAAAATTGTTCAAAGTTCAAGATGGGTGAAAATGAATTTTAACCACTCCTGTGAGTAAAGTGGATTTATGTTGCTTACTCTGTCAAACCCAACAGATACGTTCTGTTCATGCTAACATTTGGCCACAGTCTCACTTCTCCCCCATACTTGGGAGAGGAGGAATTGGGATGATTAATGGGTGAGAACTGCTACTCCCTTCCTTTTATGGCCCCATCATTTATGAAGGGGAGAGTAAAAGTGGCTAGGGTGTGACTCCCTTCTGGATGCTCTGGATTCCCATGAGCCCCTAGTCACCCATCCCCCACCCCGGCCAAGCTCTTCCAAATCTGTTTCTCCTTTAAGGTCCTGTTCCAGTCTCATGCCCTCATTAACTACTCCTGTCCCTAGTAAACTGTTTTCTGGATATATATCCAGGCTTGAATATATACTCTTCCATTGAATAAAGTTCTATACAAGGGAAGACCAAGACAAACTAAACATTGATCCCATGCTCAAGGGACTCAAAGCAGTAGGGGAGAATAGCAATAATAATAATAATAATAATGATAATAATAAATAATAACAATAACATCAGTGATAACAGTTGTAGTAGTGGTGGTGATGATGACCATTTATTAACTGCTTTTGTGTGCTAAGCTCTTTACATATGTTATCTTATTTAATCCTCACAATAAATATTATTCATTCCTTCACTCAACAAAACAAAACAAATCAGACCAAGTCCCTCTCTACTTGCAGCAAAGGAGACTGAGAAGCTTTTTCCATCGAGGTAGGAGGATAATCAAAGGAGTGGGATCTTGGAAGTCAAGCAAAGAAAGTTTTTCAAGAAAGAGAGAGTGAAAAATCATTTCAAATGCTGGTGGTAGGCCAAGCAAGAAACCTGAGAGCTGATCATTGGAATTAACAACGTAGATGTCACCGGTGACCTTTATGAGAAAAGAGTGGTGGCAATGATTAGAGTAGATTTTAGAGAGCATGGGAAAAGAAGATTTTCAGCATAAACAGCTACTTCTTTTTTTTCATTATTTATTTTTGGAAGATGACAAGTGGGGGAGGGGCAGAGAGAGGCGGACAAAGGATCCAGGGCAGGGTCTGTGCTGACAGTCTGACAGAAGTGAGCCCAACGTGGGGCTCGAACTCATGAACCACGAGATCATGACCTGAGCCAAAGTCAGACACTAAACTGACTGAACCACCCAGGTGCCCCTAAACAGCTATTTCAAGGGGTTATGGTGGAAGAGAAGCAGAGAAATGGGATGGTAACTATAGGAGAACATAAAGTTAAGGGAGGCTCTGATCATACTAATAGCTAATAATTAATGGAGCACTAACTTGGTGTCAGGAGCTATCCCAATTACTTTATGTGTATTAATATCATACCTATACAGTGATCATAACAACCCTGTGAGAGAGTTACTATTACTCCAGTTCACAGATGAAGAAACTGAAGCTCAGAATGGTTAAGCCCTTTGCTTGATGTAGAGTTTTTCAACCTTGACATCTTGACATGTTGGGCCAGATAATTCCATGTTGTGGGAAAGTGTCCTGTGCATTGTAGGATGTTCACAGCGTCCTTGTCCTCTACCCACTAGATGCCAGTAGCACCCCACCAATTATAGCAATCATGAATGTTTGCAGACCTGGCCAAATATTCCCTGGGGGACAAGAGTACACAGGGTAATGATCACACATCTAGTAAATGATACAGCCGGGTCTTAAATGATTGGTTTATTTGGCTCCAAAACCTGTGTTCTCAGCCACTGGGCTTATTTGTACTACGAAGATGACAAATTTCCCCTTCCCTCTTCTGGGTCTCTGTGGATTTCTGGAAAGTACAAAGAGTATCTGGCCACTGGGGCAAGTAAGTGCATTCCTGCTTACAAGTTCTGTCGTTTGGGCTTGCATATAGTCTCTGAAATCAATATTTCTCTCTTTCTTTCTCTCTCTCCTCCCATTCTTCCCCCCCCCCCCACCTGACCTTCATAAAAAAAGGAGTTTAAAAAAAAAACTCCTGGGGTTTTTCCCCAGTCTGGACTCCCATATGTAAGAGAAATGGTTTGACTAGATGATTCCTAAAGTGACGACTGGCTCTGATGTCCTGAGAGTCTACATGTCTTCCCTTTTTTCATGAGGCAAATGCTTTTTATTGGGGATGAGGGACAAGGGACACTTGAGGACCTTCAGTTTGGAAGCTGGTCCAAAGTTCCCAAGCTGTGTTTGTTTTCGTTTCTCCCATTGCAAAGGGCCAAGGGCCACTCTAGTTTGGGCCACGGGCACAGTGGGGCAGCAGTCAGTGGTTTATGGTCACCCTGAGCTGCTCCAGGTGGAGTGGCCACCTCCCCCTTGGGCTGGGGAGGAAGTTCTGTCACTCCTGCTGGCCTCAGCAGGGCCCCCCTCACCTGTGTGGCACCCTTGCAACTGACCCTGAGAGGTTCCCTCAGAGACCCGGCCTCCTGTGCCTCCGTGGGGCTGGCTGGGTATGGGAGTGAGCTCTGTGCTGGGGGCTCCCAAGGAGCAGGAACTTCTAGGGACGATGTGAAGAGCCGGTGCAGGCCCCTGGGCCAGATCAAGTTCCCCTCAGGAATCTGGGAAGCTGGGGACTGGTAGAGGCCCTCTGGGAGCTGGTCAGAGTGGGGGCATTTTGTCATTAGGCCATAAATGAGCCTGAAGGATGGGAGGGGGCAGGGGGATCTGTGACACTCCACGCTCCGGTTCCTCCAGGGAGCGCCAGAGGCCTTCAAGCCCGGTTCCTCACTTCACAAGGGAGGAAGGAGACAGGCTTCCATCTTGCTCTCAGAGCTCTAGCTAGGTTTTGATTTGATTTGGAAGGTAAAACTCAGAGAGAAGTTTGCCTTACTGTGGTGTCAGTCACTGGAGCCATGGGTCATGCTTCCAATAATGGATTTTATGAGGTCACTAAACTCTCCATCACATGTCTTAAACACCAGTCTATGTTAGGCATCATGAGGCTCAGGGTGTCTTTGCCCTGCTGAATCTCTCTGAGTCTCTATGTTTCTATCTGTGTAGGGGTCGGCACTTTTCAGGTTTGTAGGGATCAATAGCGACGTGGACATGCAGGCTTAGATACATTTCTGAGTTCATGGAGTGTCTGAATGGGTTTTAAGAAAAATAAATGTTGGTCTATATGAACATGTGTAGCTATTCTCTCTGTGTATGCTCAGTTAATAATTCTTCAGGTGAATTGCAAAGGCTATGTTTAACCCCTGGCTCCCTTCCCTCCCTGAGCTTTGTGAAGTTTAAGGCTCTGTTCTTACAGCAAAGGGGCCCTGTCTGGGGAGCCTGTTTAGACCTGTCTCTTCCTTTTGTTTGCTTTCTTTTTGTCTCTCTCTGGGGAAACCTGGCTCCTGAACCCTGGTTACCCCTCATTCCATTCTGGGCCCCACAGCATGTTTCTCCCTAGCTCCCTCCTTTGCTCCTAGCCTTGCTGGCATTCCCCCAGCAACATGCGAAGAGGGCAGCAATCAGTGACTGGTGTCAGCTCCAAGAGGGAACCCAACTAAAACAGTGGAATGCCAAGTCACTACAATTACTTGAACTGGCAAAGACATGCACAAGGACAGAGATCATGGTTTCTTTGATATGGACAATAACCAAACATATACAGTAATCTCCCTGAGGTCCAAAGGAATGAGCATTTTTTTTCCCTTTGGGTTTTCCAAAATTAAAGACTAAAACTAAGCTTGTAAAACTGAGGATGAAAACATGTAAAAGCTGTCATAGCAAAGCCGAGTGCTTAGTTAACATCCACAGAATGAGCCTGCTATGGTCACAGGTGGTGATTCAGCCTAAGGACACAATTCTGAGGTACACTGCAGATACTGCAGCTGACCAAGCTTCAGAATTTGTCTCACGGGAAACAATGACTTCCTTCTTCCATGATTCCCAAACCCTACCTTTCACTCATAACTTCTGTAACAAAACGTGTCAAGTTAGGCAACAGAAGCTCTTTCAGGAGCCATGGGGTTGGCCTTTTCTCACTGGGCATGGCAATCTTCTCTTTAATTAAGACAAGGCTCACCTCAGTGCTGCCGACTTCACTGGGTTTGGGGATGAATTTTCCTCATTTGGGATCAGTAGGGACTAATTCATGGAGATACTCATTTCCAAGGAGTCAGAGAAATGTGAGGAAAGGAAGCTAGCACTCTCTTCCAGCTGATTAAAAACAATGAAAAGGTTATACACTCATCTAACGTGAAGACAAGCCCTCATTATCAAATCACTATTTTAGGTTAAGGTACATGTGTGTCTATGTGTGTGTTTATGATTGGAGAGAATCATTCAAAGAAAGATAGGATCTGAGCAGCAGAAAATGATGCAAAGTTTCCATTCTGGTGTTCTAGGGGATTTTGGATATGCCACTTAACCTTTAAAAATAGGGACCCTCTGGATTTCAGCTCAGGTCATGATCTCACGGTTCATGAGTTCAAGCCCTATGTCAGGCTCTCACGCTGACATCATGGAGCCTGCCTGGAATTCTCTGTCTTTCCCTCTCTCTCTGCCCCTCCCATACACACTCTCTTTCTTTCAAAATAAAGAAATAAAAGGGGCACCTGGGTGGCTCAGTCGGTTAAGCATCCGACTTCAGCTCAGGTCACGATCTCGCGGTATATGAGTTCGAGCCCTGCGTCGGGCTCTGTGCTGACTGCTCAGAGCCTGGAGCCTGTTTCAGATTCTGTGTCTCCCTCTCTCTCTCTGACCCTCCCCCGTTCATGTTCTGTCTCTCTCTGTCTCAAAAATAAATAAATGTTTAAAAAAAAATTAAAATAAATAAATAAATAAAATTCAAAAAAAAATAAAAATAGGGAGCATTCTACTTACTATTATGTCTGGCACTCCAATCCACCCTGCACAACCCCCACCAAATGAATCTTCAAAAAGAAACATTTTTGTTATAATATTAAAAAAATAGTTTGGTCGGGAAACCTGGGTGGCTCAGTCTGTTAGCGTCTGACTCTGGCTCAGGTCATGATCTTACAGTTCATGAGTTCGAGACTTACATTGGGCTCTGTGCTGGCAGTGCAGGGCCTGCTTGGGATTCTCTCTCTCTTTCCTCTCTCTTTGCCCCTTCTCCAGTTGTACACGTGGGCACTCTCTCTCTCTCTCTCAGATAAATAAATAAACTTAAAAAAATACTTTGCTTAATCACTCCAGTCCATACCAATATCTCCTTTTAAGGACTTGTGCTCTGCCTTTCAGATTTCCAATCAGATGTAGTGCTGTATAGTGAAGCACTGTTGTGTGTGTGTGTGTGTGTGTGTGTGTGTGTGTGTGTGTAGTCTCCCTAAATGAGGTCTGGCACTTGTAATATGTTTGCATTCCCCACAGTGCCTGCACCAATATTTAGCCCCCAGAGTGCTTTCTTAAATCTTGTCTAATGGGCTTGAGCTTCACACAACACAATGAGGAAAACAAAATACAGAACATAGTCTAGGACTTCTACCTCTATAAATAAAGGTAGTCATTAAACAAATGGCTATGTGCCCCATTTGTTAAAATAAAAGCTCTTTTGAAGAGATGACAGTGAAGCAAATTTCTGCAAAGCAGTGCACATTTTTTCCCATCCACTTCTGCTATAGCTTAAGAGAGATGCCATGCAATTAATTTTCTCAAACATTCTTGCAAGACTTATATTAAGACAAGGCTTCTAAGAATAGACACCAAATTACTTCCCTGATATATTCTTGGTAATTTCATCTACACACATTTCTAACTCCATTGCAGTGAACTTCCGTACAATGAGTGGCCTACATAGAGGGAGTGACCTACACCAGAACTATAAAGACTGACATGACTCCTCCTGGCAAAACGTGTAGTCACAGATGAAATCCAGGCTTTCCTTATGCATGTGTTTTATTTCTTTAACTTTTATTTTATTTTTTTAAATTATTTTATTAAACACATTTTTTAATGTTTATTTTTGAGAGAGAGAGAGACAAAGAGAGAGAGAGAGAGAGAGAGAGAGAGGAGGAGGAGGAGAGGGAAGGGCAGAGAGAGAGGGAAACATAGAATCCAAAGCAGGCTCCGGTCTCCAGGCTCCAAGCTATCAGAACAGAGCCCAACGCAGGGCTTGAACTCATGAACCATGAGATCATGATTTGAGCCTAAGTCAGACACTCAACCGACCGAGCCACCCAGGCACCCCATATTTCTTTAACTTTTAAAAGACAGGAGTATTAGGAAAACATTTTAAAACCCACACAAGAGTATAAACAGATGCTATCCACACAGTTAGGAGCTATTTCTCACTAGGCGTGGGGAAGGACTACTCATTTACTGATACCTGGTCTATGTCTTAGCAGATTTTCTCCACCACAAGTGTCCCTCCATTTACAACCATCCAGCCAAAATTGGCTCATCTGATTATGGCCATGGGATTAAGAGGACATTTGGCATGACGGAAAGAACACTGAGCAGGAGAATGGAATATTTCTTTCAAATCCAGCTATGCTCCTTACAAAGGACCTTGGGAAAGTCTCTTAACCTCTCTGAAACTTTTTCTTCTAAAAGTCTTCATATTTAGAGTGAGGGTAAGGGATTTCACAAGCATGCTGAGAAAGCCTTTTATAAACTGTGATATGTCACTTAGGGCTTGGATCCAACCTTCCAGGCTTGAAATTTTATGATTTTAAAATTTCTTTACTGCTTCATGTTTCCCAACTCCTGATATCCCTATTGCTTTATTTTATATAAAGTTGCCAAGGTAGAGCTCTAAAGTTGGTGGCATGGCCATTCTACAGGGAAAGAGCAAAAGACAACAAGATAGTTATTTTTCTCTTAAAGTTCTTTTGCCTCTGCTTGTGGGTCCCCACCTATTGTAAATATGGTCTAGGTCAGCGGCCTCCAAAACTTTCTGATTGCATACTTTTCTCAGGTTAAAAAATTTGAGCATGCTTCTTCTCTTTATCTTTGTCTCTCTGTATAATATATAAATATATATAATATATATAATATATATTTATATATTACACACAATGTTATGAATAATTATTTAAATCATATACATGTCCTACTCTACATATATATTATGAAACACATAATAAATAGAAAATGTAAGAAGATGAAATAAATAGCATGTCAAATGTCTTGTCAGGATGGCTTCATTATATTTTTAGCTAACATTTCAAGATTCTATATACACTTAGGACAAGAATTTTCATTATTGAGAATGGGTATAAATCCATATTTTATATAGTCTTCTTGATTATTCTTGCATTACTTTTTTGCCAACTTCCTGTCTGATATAATTAGCTTTAACCTTTTAATGAAGCTGATGGAAAAACTCGGTCTAGGAGTAGAAGTGTGATCACTGCCATCTTCACATGCTTACGTTGTTAGTATTATCTTCGATATATGGTTTATTTGTAGGAGTCTTCTTAAACTATCCATTTTGTGAGGGTTAATGGAGTTAGACAATATAAACCATAAATCCACTTAACTGGGCCCCAGGAAATAGCAATATCTCTGGTACACATATAGGGAAAAAATGTGAGGGCCCCAGGGTCACCCCTTCTATCTTGTGGGCTCCCACTCTTCCCTTGGAATACTTATGGAGCATATGCAACTGGAAAGGTGAAGACAGGCCCCCACCTGGTGAGGATGCCTGTGTATTACATATTTGAAAGGCTTAAAATAGCAGTAATAATAGCTAACACGAACACTAGTGCTTAGTGTGCCACACACTGTTTTTTTTTTTTTAATTTAAAAATTTTTTTAATGTTGGGGCGCCTGGGTGGCGCAGTCGGTTAAGCGTCCGACTTCAGCCAGGTCACGATCTCGCAGTCCGTGAGTTCGAGCCCCGCGTCAGGCTC
>NW_024414919.1:0-2058 GCF_014898765.1 Herpailurus yagouaroundi | reverse complement strand
GCCCCAGTAGGGGA
Organism: Herpailurus yagouaroundi; assembly: GCF_014898765.1. Classification (NCBI taxonomy): domain Eukaryota; kingdom Metazoa; phylum Chordata; class Mammalia; order Carnivora; family Felidae; genus Herpailurus; species Herpailurus yagouaroundi. Next base: position 2,044 of record NW_024414919.1, on the reverse strand, counting down.
GGCCCGGGGCGAGCAGCCCTGGCCGTGGAGGCCTGGGCCGAGCAGCGCCAGGCGGGGAGGCCGGGGTGGAGCAGCCCCTGGCAGGGAGGCCCGGGTCGAGCAGCCCCGGGAGGGGTGGCCGGGGCAGAGCAGCCAAGGGACGGGTGGCCGGGGCAGAGCAGCCCCGAGCGAGGAGGCCGTGTCGAGCAGCCCCGGGCGGGGGGAGCGCGGGGCGATCTGCCCCGGGCGGGGAGGCCAGGGGCTAGCAACCCCGGGAGGGGGGAGGCCCAGAGCGAGCAGCCCCGGGAGGGAGGAGGCCCGGGGCGAGCAGCCCCGGGCGGGGAGGCCCGGGCCGAGCAGCCCCGGGCCAGGAGGCCAGGGGCCAGCAGCCCCGGGCGGGGCACCGGGGGCGAGCAGGCCCGGGCGGGGTAGCCCGGGTCGGGAAGCCCCGGGCGGGGAGGCCCAGGGCGAGCACCTCGGGTCTGGACCCCGGGCCGAGCAGCCCCGGGCTTGGAGGCCCGGGCCGAGCAGACCCGGGCAGGGAGGCCGGGGGCGAGCAGCCCCTGTCAGGGAGGCCAAGGTTGAGCAGCCCCGGGAGGGGTGGCCGGGGTAGAGCAGCCCTGGGAGGAAACCGGGGCAAGCAGACCTGGTCGGAGGGGCCCGGGGCGAGCAGCCAAGGGCGGGGGGGTGCCGGGGCGAGCAGCTCCGTGCAGGGAGGGCCACGAGCAGCCCCGGGCGGGGGGTCCGAGGGCGAGCAGCCCATGGCGGGGCGGGCCTGGGCGACCAGTCCAGGGCGTGGATGCCCGGGGCATGTAGCCCCGGCCGGGGGGGGGGTTGCGGGCAGCCCCCAACGGGAGGCCCCGGGGTGATCAGCCCCGGAAGGGGAGGGCCGGGGCGAGCAGAACCGAGGGTGGGTAGGCCGGGCGAGCAACCCCGGGCGAGGAGGCCCGGGGCGAGCAGCCCCGGGCGGGAAGCCTGGTGGTAGCAGCCCCGGGCCGGGAGGCCCGGAGCGAGCAGCCCCAGGCCGGGAGGCCCGGAGCGAGCAGCCCCGGGCCTGGAGGCCCGGGCGAGCACCCCCGGGCGGGGAGGCCCGGGGCTAGTGGGGCACTTCCCATTCTGTGTCTCCTGTGCCTCGGACCTTTGTGGGGAGTTTCTGCGCTGACACCCCAGGGTCTGGAGGCTGTTTCGGATCCAGTGAAACCTTTTTGTCAGGTACAGGGAGCCGCTTCATCCATGGTGAGCTACTCCAGTCTCGTGATCTCCCTTGAGGGCTTAAGTGAGGACCCATGCCAGAAGGCGGCTCAATTGTAGGGTTAGGGTTCGAGGGAGTTTTAGGTTTCAGTGGAGGTTTCCGGTTCGGGGTATGGTTAGGGTTAGGGTTAGCTCCCAGGAGGCTCCAGGCGCCGAACCCTCAGCAGGGCAGTAGTCTCCGCCAAGGTCTGAGTTGAGGGCACAAGGGACGGTTCCGGTCACGATCCATCTTTGGCTGCCAAGGCCATACACGTCGAGCCCCCCTGGTCGAGGAGGCCTCCAGAATCCTCTCGGACAGCTGCAGGCTGCCTGGGAAACGACATGGGGAGCTTCCAGCTTCCATGCCGAGTCAGCCTGCCCCGCATCTGGACTACAGGCGCGGGATGTTTTCAGACGTTGGAATTGGGTCCCATGGGGAGAGAGCCTTAGCTAGGGTTAGGGTTCGGGCAAGGGACGTCTCCAGGGCCGAAGCGACTCGGTCTCGTGATGTCCCTCGAGGGCTTAAGTGAGGGCCCATGCCAGAAGGCGGCTCAATTGCAGGGTTAGGGATCGAGGCAGGCTTTGGTTTCCGTGGAGGGTCCCAGTTTGGGGTAGGGTTAGGGTTAGGGTTAGCACCCAGGACGCTCTAGGTGCCGAACCCACAGCAGGGCAGTGGTCTCCGTGAAGGTCTGAGTTGAGGGCACAAGGGACGATGCCGGTCAGGATCCGTCTTTGGCTGCCAAGGCCACAGTCGTCGATCCGCCCCTGGTCGAGAAGGCCTCCGGAATCCACACGGGCAGCTGCATCCGGGCCTGGGCAATGACATGGGGAGCTT
>NW_024414918.1:0-3892 GCF_014898765.1 Herpailurus yagouaroundi | reverse complement strand
TGAGAAACTTAACAGGAACCCATGGGGGAGGGGAAGGAAAAAAAAAAAAAGAGGTTAGAGTGGGAGAGAGCCAAAGCATAAGAGACTGTTGAGAACTGAGAGCAAACTGAGGGTTGATGGGGGGTGGGAGGGAGGAGAGGGTGGGTGATGGGTATTGAGGAGGGCACCTTTTGGGATGAGCACTGGGTGTTGTATGGAAACCAATTTGACAATAAATTTCATATATAAATAAAATAAATAAATAAATAAATGTTTGCTTGAATTCACTTGTGAAGCCATCAGGCCTGAACTGTTGATCGTTTAGGAGATTTTTTTTGATTTCTGATTTAATTTCTTTGCTGGTTAGCTAGAGGTGCCAACATGGCAGAGAAATAGGGGGATCAGATCTTTCTGAGGCTCTCAAAGAAAGAAGGGCTGAACCCAAAGGACTTTGAACCCCAAGAGTCTGGGAGGAAAAGAGACTGAGTCTACCAGGAAGAAACCGGGACAAGTCCCGGGCCATAGGTGGGTGATTGTGAGTAGGGGCAGATAAAACGGTCCTCTTCGGCGCCCGTTAGGAGAGGGACCCTCTTCAGCGGAGAGACAAAGGGAAGAGAAAGAGCGGATGGGGAAACATAGGACTGTATCTGGACAAGAGAAAAACACCTCAGACCAGGACTGAGAGGGATCCCATCTCTAACTGCAGTGCTTCCTTCAGACTGGGGCCAGCTGCCCTGTTCATGCACCTGGAGAGCAGGGGCGCCACATTCGTGTTCCCTGTTATGTCAGTGGCTCACTCAGCAGCAGGAGAAACCGGTCATTTCCCCGGAAGGGCTATGGCACAGGACAAAACCAGCAAGGATCACATATTGGGAGGCGCTTCCCCAGTACTGGGGCCCACAGAGTGGGAGTTTAAATCCCAGCCAAGCACCAGGGCATAGGAGTTGATGGACTGAGACAGACAGCCTCATCTGCACCCCCAGCACAGGCAGGATGTCTACAAAGGAGTGATTTGGGACACCGGGTTGTGAAGAAGAGACTAGGAGTCGCCATTTTTCTCCCCGCTACCTCCAAGGCAGGGCCTCAGGGATTGGTCTGTGGGGCCCACAGGGGAGGCAGGATCAGCCTAAAACAAACCACGCCCCTGTATGCCAGGTAACTGAGTATCTACTGGAGTGGGATAGATGCTATGGAAACAGAGGGACCCCTCATCCAGACCAGTCCTGCTTCATTGCCTGGATTAATTCTAGGACAATTTTGTTATATGGATATATTATCCCTTCCATTTCTCCTCCTTATCTCTTCCCTCCTCTAGGCTGGTTACTCTGGTTATTGGTTTGTTTAAACAGGCATATTTAATCGATTCTCTTGACACATGTTCTACACCCCTTCTTTCCTTTCTCTCTCTCTCTGGAATAATCAAGCTATATAGTTTCTCTCTATGGGTAACTTTATCTTTGTTTCTTTTCCCCCGCCTCCTTCTTTCTTTTCTTTTCTCTCTCTATGGATGAGGCCGAATAGTCTCGCTTCCTGGTCAATGTTTATTTTTTCTTTTTCTACGCCCCTGTCATCTATCATTTTGTATGTGCTCTTGCATCAGCACCGCCTCTACCATGTGTTTACTTGTAGCTGGGGTTTCTGGTTTTTTGATTTTTGATTGTTTTTAGTTTTCTGTTTTTTGTTTTTCTTTGTTTGTTTGTTTGTTTGTATTATTTGTTTGTGTGTTTGCGTGTTTTTGTTTCCTGATTGTCTGTCCTGTTTGTCTGTTTGTTGGTTTTCCTTTCCAGGACTACTTCAAGGAACAAATCAGCACACCAGGTGGAGGGTCCAAAACATCACTACGAGTAGGGAAATAAAATAACCAAAGTCACAACAACAGAGAGCAAAAAACACTCTCCAAAAACACCCTCCTGAAGGGTAAGGCCCTTCAGTATATGACGCCCCCTTTAATATAGCAGTGCTTGCATGTGCAGAGCGTGTAACAAACTTTTAAAACTCGTAAGGGACAGAAAACTAGCCAAAATGACGAGACGGAAGAATTCTCCTCAAAAGAAATTCCAGGAAGAAGTGACAGCTAAAGAATTGATCAAAACAGATATAAGCAACACAACTGAACAAGAGTTTAGAATAATAGTCATAAAATTAATCGCTGGGCTTGAAAAAAGCATAGAAGACAGCAGAGAATCTATTCTACAGAGATCAAGGGACTAGAAAATAGTCATGCTGAATTAAAAATGCTATAAATGAGATGCAAAATAAAATGGAGGCGGCCACAGTGCGGACTGAAGAGGCAGAGGGGAGAATAGGTGAATTAGAAGATGAAATTATGGAAAAAGAGGAACCTGAGAAAAAGAGAAAAAAAATCCAGGAGTACAAGGGGAGAATTAGAGAACTAAGTGATGCAATCAAATGGAACAATATCTGTATCATAGGAATTCCAGAAGAAGAAGAAGAGAGAGAAAGGGGCTGAAGGTGTACTTGAACAAATCATAGCTGAGAACTTCCCCGATCTGGGGAAGGAAACAGGCACTGAAATCCAAGAGGCACAGAGAACTCCCTCCAGACGTAACTTGAATCGATATTCTGAACGACATATCATAGTGAAACTGGCAAAATACAAGGATAAAGAGAGAATTCTGAAAGCAGCTAGGGATAAATGGGCCTTAACATACAAAGGTAGACACATGAGGGTAGTAGCAGACCTATCTACAGAAAGTTGGCAGGCCAGAAAGGAATGGCAAGAAATCTTCAATATGCAGCCAAAAATCCTCTACCCAACAACACTGCCATTCAGAATAGAAGGAGAGATAAAGGTTTCCCCAAACAAATAAAAACTGGAGGAATTCATCACCACTAAACCAGCCCTACAAGAGATCCTAAGGGGGACTCTGTGAGTGAAATGTTGCAAGGACCACAAAGTACCAGAGACACCACTACAAGCATGAAACCTACAGATATCACAATGACTCTAAACGCGTATCTTTCATTGAAAACACTGAATGTAAATGGACTAAACACTCCAACCTAAAGACATAGGGTATCAGAATGGATAAAAAAACAAGAGCCATCTCTTTGCTGTCTATAAGAGACTCATTTTAGACCTGAGGATACTTTCAGGTTGAAAGTGAGGGGATGGAGAACTATCTATCATGCTACTGGAAGACAAAAGAAAGCTGGAGTAGCCATACTTATATCAGACAAACTAGACTTTCAATTAAAGGCTGTAACAAGAGATGAAGAAGGGCATTATATAATAATTACAGGGTCTATCCATCAGGAAGAGCTAACAATTATAAATGTCTGGGCACCGAATTTGGGGGCCCCCAAATATGTAAAACAATTAATCACAAACATAAGCAACCTTATTGATAAGAATGTGGTAACTGCAGGGGACTTTAATACTCCACTTACAACAATGGACAGATCATCTAAACAGAGAAATAGTAAAGAAACAGTGGCCTTGAACGATACATTGGACAAAATGGACTTGACAGATGCACTTAGAACTCTACATCCCAGGGGCGCCTGGGTGGCGCAGTCGGTTAAGCGTCCGACTTCAGCCAGGTCACGATCTCGTGGTCTGTGAGTTCGAGCCCCGCGTCAGGCTCTGGGCTGATGGCTCAGAGCCTGGAGCCTGTTTCCGATTCTGTGTCTCCCTCTCTCTGCCCCTCCCCCGTTCATGCTCTGTCTCTCTCTGTCCCAAAAAAAAAATAAACGTTGAAAAAACAATTTTTTTAAAAAGAACTCTACATCCCAAAGCAGCATAATATAGTTTCTTCTCGAGTGCACATGGGACATTCTCCAAGATAGATCACGTACTGAGTCACAAAACAGCCCTTCATAAGTATAAAAGACTTGAGATCATACCATGCACACTTTCAGATCACAATGCTATGAAACTTGAAATCAACCC
>NW_024414917.1:0-11511 GCF_014898765.1 Herpailurus yagouaroundi | reverse complement strand
CCCCCGCCGGCCGCAGCCTGTGCTGTTTGGGGATGTTTCCAGTCCACCCCCAACTCCATTCACTTCAGCGCCTCCGTTCATCCGCCCGCTCCCCGCGTGCACACGCCACACGCTGAGTCCCAGGCCCCGGCGCTCTCCCTCCCCCGCCCACCTGGGCGCCAGCCTCCCTCCCCAGGGCGGCTGCTCACTCTCCGCCACCCCCCCCCCAACCCCCGAGGGCTAGGGGACTTCTGAGGGTGATTCTTGGTGGCAGGAGGCTAGAGGCTTCTCCTTAGCGTCTCGCTGCCTTCCTGGGTCGCGTCTCCCGTCCCCGTGACTAGGCGATGCTGGAGCCGGCTGCGGATCGAACCAGTCCCATGTCCCTAACTCCCTGCCCGAGGCGGCCCCTGGTGCTGAAGGACAGCTCCCAGCTCTGCCGCCACAGAGGACAGGTCTGGGAGAGCGCCCTGGAGGGGGCAAGACGGTGGGCTAAGATGGGTAGTAGAGATAGGGTGTTGTTTCTGCCCTTAGTAAGATTTACAGCAGCCTCTCCCCCTTCCTAGCTTCCTGGCTCCCCCTACAGGCTGCTGAGAAAAGCTTGAGAGACAGTTAGGGAAGCTGCGCCTCCCGGATGGAACCATGTGCTTGGGGCCCTCACAGAGTCACATGGCACTAGGAACTCAGACGTACAAACGTCTTGCCGCGCCACTAACCTTGTTTGGATTCCACCAAATCACAGACTGGTCCTATTGTCTACTTCCTTTTCTCACAACCTTCCACTCCCAGTAACTCCCCCATTCAAAATTTTAATCAGCCATTGCCAGTAAATTTGTGTTAATATAAAGAATAACAACAATAAAGAAAATTGCCTTTATTGAGCGTATACTAGGTGCTAGGTCACTGCTCAAGGTACCTTAGATGAATTATTTCATTTAATCTTCACAACAATCTTAATAAGATAGGCACTACTGTTATCTTCATTTACCTATGGGGGAAGCTGAAGTTTAGAGAGGGTCAGTTGCCTAAGGCCACATAGTTAGTAACTGATGAAGCCAAGACAGAAACCCAGGCAGTCTGGCTCTAGAGCTCTCTTAACACTCAAGTAAAGCCCTGGAAATATGAAGGAGTGGAAGACACAGTCCTACCTTAAAGGAAATTACAGTCTACATGAGGAAACAATGTATGTTGGTTAGTGGAAGGATTCATGGACTGGAGACTTGGGTTCAAGTAATAGTTCTACCACTGAACATGAGGTGTGTCCTTGAGAGAATCTTTTCTTTCTCTGAGTCTTGGTTTTCTCCTGAGTAACATGAGGAGATGCCAAGGGCTAAATGAGATAGGTGGGAATCATTAGCACTACTCAGGGTGGGCTGGGGTGGATGCATGAAAGGTTTCCAGAAGAGTGAAAATTTGAGCTTGTTCTAAAGAAGTAGCAGGATTTGGGTGGGTGGGAAGGGCATTCCATTTAAGAGGACTGTTTCAGGGATGAGAAGGGACCCTGTATGGTTGTGAAGCCATAGTGTGACAGTTTGGCTGTATTGGTGGTGAGAGCTTGTGAGGAAGGGAATAGAGGCATATGAGAGACAAAGGACAAAACTGTCAGGCATTTGGGAAGCCTATTCATTCATAATGTTCCAAGTACTATGTTGGGGACTAGGCAGGAGACTGAAGTGGATCAGACATGTCCCCATCCTTGAGATGCTCTCACAGTTGAATTAGAGATGCAGACATTTTTATTTATTTAGTTTTTTTAAAAGTTTATTTATTTTCAAAGAGAGAGAGAATATCCCAAGCAGGCTCTGTACTGCCAGCTTGGAGCCCAATGTGGGGCTCAAACACACCAACCATGAGATCATGACTTGAGCTGAAATCAAGAGTCAGACGCTTAACTGACTGAGCACCCAGGTGTCCTGGGATACAGACATTTTAAAGAAGAAATTGCAACTGAGTGCAATAAAGATAAATATGAGTGGGAAGAAGGAGAAGTTTCCATCCCATAAGGGAAAGGACTGATTCACTCTGTCAACTTCCCTCAGAGACAACTTTGCACACGGGCATATGAGTTGAGGCCATTCATTCATTCATTCATTTGGCAAACATCTTTTGAGGATCTGTTATGTTACAGATGCTGTACTAGGCATCAGAGATATGGGCATGAGTAAAATATGTGTCTTGGGCTGAAGGAGTTTAGTTGAAGTCTTAAGAGATGAGGAGGAATTGGCTGGACAGATAGGAGAGAAAGTGGTGTGTGAAGGATGTCCCAGGCAGAGGGAATGTCATGTGTAAAGGCCCAGGAGCAAAGCCAAGAATGGCATGTTCAGAAATCTGCAAAGTAGTTCATTGTGAATAGGTGTGAAATGGGAGCACTGCCAAAAACGAGGCTGAAGATTTGGCAGGAGACAAATCATGAAGAGCCCTGGGTGCCATGCTAAGTAGTTTGGACTTTATCCCAAGGGTACTAAGAGCCACAGAAGAGGCTGAAAGGTTTTCAGCAGGAGGTGACACAGTAAGATTTGTATTTTTAGAAGATTCATTTGGCTGTAGGATAGACATTGGGTTGGGGCAGGGGGAGACTTGAGACAGGTAAACTGGTTAGCAGACTGGTTAATGGTTCAGATGAGAGGTATTAAGGGCTAAACAAAGACACCAGCAGTAGGAGTAAAGAAGAAATACACATAGGAGGGAAATGACAGAAATTAAAGGACCTAGGACTGGCCTAGATATAAGGACGAAAGTAGGGCCTGAAGGAAGATGAAACCAAAGGGTTTGAGTTAGTGCCATGGGCACAACTGCCCCTGCCTCCCTAAGAACTGTCTTTCCAGAGCCATTCTTTGTTTAGTCCTTGGAGGATTCAGTGTTCTGTTTAACAAAGAAGGCTAATCGCTTACAGATGCCTGGTTCTGAGCTGATTGGCAGGGCCACAGTGATGGACACCCTTGAATGCCAATGAAAGAGCAGCTTGCCAGGTTTAGGCTATCAGCTCTGAGCACCTCTGGAGCTTTCTGTGAGAAGTCACTCAGGCAAGACTCCCACCCTCTCCCAGCGCACACAGGGCCAAAAGTGTCTCATAAAGGTCCATTATCACAGGAGCACAATGTAACAATAACTTACCTACACAGTACCTGCTGCACACAAAGGAGAAGTAGTAGCATACCAGCGGTCAGAGGAAGCTCTCATTTTCTCCCTCTAGATGACACAAGAAACTGGGATTGTGGCTTCTAATCAGGCCCCTGGAGTAGAAAAGCCAGGTGTGGAGGGGGACTGCTGCTCCCCAGAACTGGTGAGCCCTGGCCAGCCTTCCTCCTCCCAGTCCTTTTTCTCCACTTGCTCCAGGTTAGCAGAGCCAGAGGATAAGGGTGGGTCACTTCTGATGGGACCCAGACTGCCCAGGAAGAGTGATACAGTGTCCCCAAACCTGGTAGGGGGAAGACGACTTGGAGTAGAAGAAGGAAGGGAAGGTTTTCCACAGTGAAATTCTGACAATTAGGAAGAAGAAAAAGTGACAGCCACTTAAAGAGACGAATATGGTTACACAGAGAATTTTCTGTTAAGCTCAGATCTTAAAAGTTCATGGGAAAAAGATGGAAACAAGGACTCGTAATTAAAGCTAAATCTAATAACCTATAAGAAGAGTGCCAGGATGGCTAAAGCACAGCTTGAACTAAAACTTGTCAGGCTCTGCCTGGATCCCATCCTCTTTCCCCCTTCTCCCTTTATAGTTGGAGTACTTTTCCTCCGACCTGCAGGCTACACCTGTCTTAAGACAGGAAGGATTGAAGTAACCTCACCTTGTATCAAGTAGCCCCTTTGCCACCAATCTGAGTCTTATCTCAAGTTTCCATGGAGCCTCTGTCTCATTGTGCAGTTCTGATCCCTGGCCTTCTGTCTCATGCCCTGTGTCTGAGTACCCCAGTCAGAGACCCTGCCTGACCACCAGTTCCCTATCAAGTCCTAGGCCCAGTATGTTCTTTTAGTCCACCATCGAGGGAGAAGGTCCTGACCCCAAGCCCCCATTCAGTGGCTAAGACCTGATGGCCTACTGATGGACTCCTCTGACCCCAACTGCACACTTTTATTTCTAAATGTCTAACTTCTTGTATTCATGTTAGCCCTCCATTTGGATCCCAAGTTTTCCAATATTGTAACACTATGTCAGTTAGGTGTGCTTTTCGCTGCAGATAATAGACAACTCTACATTAATGGCTATTTAAGATAGAGGTTTATTTATCTTATGCAACAAAAATTCCCTGAATACATGGTCCAGGGCTGGTATGGCAGTTCAACGATGCCATCAAGGCCCTGGCTTTTCATCTCCACTGTCCTTAGGATAGGCTTGCTTTTTGTCTCATGGTCACAAGACACCTGCTATAGCTCTGGGTCTCATGTCTGTATCATAGACAGGAAGAAGGGGAAAGAGCCACAGGGAAAGAAGACTAAGGACAAAAAACATTCTAGAGAGGCTTTGGCTTTTTGTTCAGAATGAACACTCTCCCCAGCGACATCTACCTACATCTCTTTGACTAGAACTGTGTCATATAGACACTCCCAGCTGCAAAGGAAGCCAGAAAGTCCACTACTTTTAGCTGGGCACACTAATGCTCTGAGCAAACTTGGGATTCTTTGAGTAAGGAAGAAGGAAATCCTTATAGGGCAAACAACTGGTAGCATCTACCATGAACCCCAACCACCAACTGCTTGCCTGGACTACTTTTCCTTTATACTAAACCACTAATATACCGGGCTTTGACTGCTACACTTGACTTCCTCTCAGCAACTACAGCTGGTTTGTTCCTCTAGCACAGGATAGAAGAGACCTGCCTGGTTTAACAACAGCACATGTGAAAAAGACCTTGATTTGATTGCAAAGTCAATACAAGCCAACAGAGTGATGATGCTGCCAAAGGAGGTAATTAGATTTTAGGCTGCATTAAGAGAAGTATAGAACTAGAACAAGAGAAAAGATGGTTATGCCCTTCTCTATACTTGTCACATCCTACCTAGAGCTCTGTGCTCCATTCTGGACAACCCATTAAACAGGGATACATTGGCTAAGTACAAAGTGTCCAAAGGTGGGTCACTAGGCTGGTGCACCTGAAGCCATATCATATGAGGAACAGCTGAAAGACCTAGGCTTAATTGGTCTAGAGGTAAAGAGACCCAGGAAAGAGCCCCCAGAGTGGAAGGATCAGAAGTAGTCATTGAAGTTAGGGTTTAGAGCCAAGAAGATTATAGCAAACAGGGTGGTGTCAAGTGATTAAGTTGGGGGATGGGAGAGAGAATCAATAACAATAAAAATGCTTACATAGTGCTTAGTATGTACCAGGTACTGTTCTAAGCATTGACATATATTAAGTCCATTAATTGTCTATGCAACAATTCTGTGAGGTACGAAATGTTATTTTCTCCATCTTCCAGATGAACAAAGTGAGGGACAGACAGATTAAGGCACTTATCTAAAGCCACACAGCTAGCAAGTGGCTAAAGCAGAATTTGAATACAAGAGTTCATGCTCACCTTAGAACAGCATTAGTGATTATGGGTAATTACTTAGATTTGAGCATCAGATAGCATTTGCAGCTTGCTTGATTATTTGTCAGTGGTGGATGAGTTGGCAAATAGGGCAGAGAGATAGAGGGCCCTATTTTATTTATTTTTTAATTTACATCGAAGTTAGTTAGCATATAGTGCAACAATGATTTCAGGAGTAGATTCCTTAATGCTCCTTACATATTTAGCCAATTCCCCCTCCCACAACCCCTCTAGTAACCCTCTGTTTGTTTCCCATATTTAAGAGTCTCTTATGTTTTTGTCCCCCTCCCTGTTTTTTATTATTTTTGCTTCCCTTCCCTTATGCTCATCTGTTTTGTTTCTTAAAGTCTTCATATGAGTGATGTTATATGATATTTGTCCTTCTCTGACTAATTTTGCTTAGCATAATACCCTCTAATTCCATCCACGTAGTTGTGAATAGCAAGACTTCATTCTTTCTGATTGCCGAGTAATACTCCATTATATATGCATACCCCATCTTCTTTATCCATTCATCCATCGATGGACATTTGAGCTCTTTCCATACTTTGGCTATTGTTGATAGTGCTGCTATAAACATGGGGTGCATGTGTCCTTTTGAAACAGCACACCTGTATCCCTTGCATAAATGCCTAGTGGTGCAATTGCTGGGTTGTAGGGTAGTTCTATTTTTAGTTTCTTGACGAACCTCCATACTGTTTTCCAGAGTGGCTGCACCAGCTTGCATTCCCACCAACAATGCAAAAGAGATCCTCTTTCTCTGCATCCTTGCCAACATCTGTTGTTGCCCGAGTTGTTAATGTTAGCCATTCTAACAGGTGTGAGGTGGTATCTCATTGTGGTTTTGATTTGTATTTCCCTGATGATGAGTGAAGTTGAGCATTTTTTCATGTGTCGGTTGGCCATCTGGATGTCTTCTTTGGAGAAGTGTCTATTCATATCTTTTGCCCATTTCTTCACTGGATTATTTGTTTTTTGGGTGTTGAATTTGCTAAGTTCTTTATAGATTTTGGATACTAACCCTTTATCTGATATGTCGTTTTCAAATATCTTCTCCCATTCTGTCTGTTGCCTTTTAGTGTTGCTGATTGTTTCCTTTGCTGTGCAGAAGCTTTTTATTTTGATGAGGTCCCAGTAGTTCATTTTTGCTTTTGTTGCCCTTGCCTCTGGAGATGTGTTGAGTGAGAAGTTGCTGCAGCCAAGAATCAAAGGGGTTTTTGCCTGCTTTCTCCTCGAGGATTTTGATGGCTGCTTGTCTCACATTTAGGTCTTTCATCCATTTTGAGTTTATTTTTGTGTATGGTGTAAGAAAGTGGTCCAGGTTCATTCTTCTGCATGTTGCTGTCCAGTTTTCCCAGCACCACTTGCTGAAGAGACTGTCTTTATTCCATCGGATATTCTTTCCTGCTTTGTCAAAGATTAGTTGGCCATACGTTGGTGGGTCCATTTCTGGGTTCTCTATTCTGTTCCATTGATCTCAGTGTCTATTCTTGTGCCAGTACCATACGGTCTTGATGATTACAGCTTTGTAGTATAGCTTGAAGTCCGGGATTGTGATGCCTCCTGCTTTGGTTTTCTTTTTCAAGATTGCTTTGGCTATTCGGGGTCTTTTCTGTTTCCATACAAATTTTAGGATTATTTGTTCTAGCTCTGTGAAGAATGCTGGTGTTACTTTGATAGGGATTGCATTGAATATGTAGATTGCTTTGGGTACTATTGACATTTTAGCAATATTTGTTCTTCCTATACAGGAGCATGGACTTTTTTTTTTTCCATTTTTTTTTGTGTCTTCTTCAATTTCTTTCATAAGCTTTTTATAGTTTTCAGTGCATACATTTTTCACCTCTTTGGCTAGATTTATTCCTAGGTATTTTATGGTTTTTGGTGCAACTGTAAATGGGATTGATTCCTTGATTTCTCTTTCTGTTGCTTCATTATTGGTGTATAGGAATGAAACCGATTTCTGTGCGTTGATTTTATATCCTGCAACTTTGCTGAATTCATGGATCAGTTCTAGAAGTTTTTTGGTGGAATCTTTTGGGTTTTCCATACAGAGTATCATGTCATCTGCGAAGAGTGAAAGTTTGATCTGCTCCTGGCCGATTTGGATGCTTGTTATTTCTTTGTGTTGTCTGATTGCTGAGGCTAAGACTTCCAATACTATGTTGAATAACAGTGGCAAGAGTGGACATCTCTGTCGTGTTCCTCACCTTAGGGGCAAAGCTCTCAGATTTTCCCCATTGAGGATGGTATTAGCGTTGGGTCTTTCCTACATGGCTTTTATGATCTCAAGGTATGATCCTTCTATCCCTACTTTCTTAAAGACTTTTTTTTTTATCAAGAAATGATGTTGTATTTTGTCAAATGCTTTCTCTGCATCTATTGAGAGGATCATATGGTCCTTGTCCTTTATTTTATTGATGTGATGAATCATGTTAATTGTTTTGAGGATATTGAACCAGCCCCGCATCCCAGATATAAATCCTACTTGGTTGTGGTGAATAATTTTTTTAATGTATTGTTGTATCTGGTTGGCTAATATCTTGTTAAGGATTTTTGCATCCATGTTCATCAGGGAAATTGGTCTATAGTTCTCCTTTTTAGTGGGGTTTCCTTTTTAGTGGGGTCTCTGTCTGGTTTTGGAATCAAGGTAATGCTGGCTTCATAGAAAGGGTTTGGAAGTTTTCTTTCCATTTCTATGTTTTGGAACAGTTTCAAGAGAATAGGTGTGAACTCTTCCTTAAATATTTGGTAGAATTCCCCTGGAAAGCCGCCTGGCTCTGGAATCTTGTTTTTTGGGAGATTTTTGATTACTAGTTTGATTTCTTTACTGGTTATGGGTCTGTTCAAATTTTCTATCTCTTCCTGTTTCGGTTTTGGTTGTGTATTTGTTTCTAGGAATTTGTCCATTTCTTCCAGATTGCCCATTTTATTGGCATATAATTGCTCATAATATTCTCTTGTTATTGTTTTTATTTCTGCTGTGTTGGTTGTGATCTCTCCTCTTTCATTCTTGATTTTATTTATTTGGGTCCTTTCCTCTTTCTTTTTGATCAAACTGGCTAGTGGTTTATCAATTTTGTTAATTCTTCAAAGAACCAGCTTCTGGTTTCATTGATCTGTTCTACTGGTTTTGTTTTGTTTTGTTTTGTTTTGTTTGTTTTGTTTGTTTTGATAGCATTGATTTCTGCTCTAATTTTTATTATTTCCTGTCTTCTGCTGATTTGGGGTTTTATTTGCTGTTCTTTTTCCAGCACCTTAAGGTGTAAGGGTAGGTTGTCTATCTGAGATCTTTCTTGCCTCTTTGAAATGCCCTGGATTGCTATATACTTTCCTCTTATGACTGCCTTTGCTGCATCTCAGAGGTTTTGGGTTGTGGTGTTGTCATTTTCATTGACTTCCATATACTTTTTAATTTCCTCTTTAACTGCTTGGTTAGCCCATTCATTCTTTAGTAGGATGTTCTTCAGTCTCCAGGTATTTGTTACCTTTCCAAATTTTTTCTTGTGATTGATTTTGAGTTTCATGGAGTTGTGGTCTGAAAATAAGCACGGCATGATCTTGATCTTTTTGTGCTTGCTTATGGCTGATTTGTGTTCCAGTATATGGTCTATTCTGGAGAACGTTCCATGTGCACTGGAGAAGAATGTATATTCTGCTGCTTTAGGATGAAATGTTCTAAATATATCTAAGTCCATCTGGTCCAGTGTCTCACTCAAAGCCATTGTTTCCTTGTCGATTTTTTGATGAGATGATCTGTCCATTGCTGTGAGTGGGGTGTTGAAGTCTCCTACTATTATGCTATTACTATCGATGAGTTTCTTTATGTTTGTGATTAATTGATTTATATATTTGGGTGCTCTCACATTTGGCACATAAATGTTTACCATTGTTAGGTCTTCTTGGTGGATAGACCCCTTGATTATGATATAGTGCCCTTCTGCATCTCTTGATACAGTCTTTATTTTAAAGTCTAGATTGTCTGATATAAGTATGGCTACTCTGGCTTTCTTTTGTTGACCACTAGCATGATAGATGGTTCTCCATCCCCTTAATTTTCAATCTGAAGGTGTCTTTAGGTCTAAAGTGGGTCTCTTGTAAACAGCATATAGATGGATCTGGTTTTCTTATCCATTCTGTTAGCCTATGTCTTTTGATTGGAGCATTGAGTCCATTGCCGTTTAGAGTGAGTACTGAAAGATATGAATTTTTTTGCCATTATGATGCTTGTAGAGTTGGAGTTTCTGGTGGTGTTCTCTGGTCCCTTCTAATCTTTATTGCTTTTGGTATGTATGTATGTATGTGTGTATGTATTTATATTTTTATCTTTTCTCCCCTCAGAGAATCCCCCTTAAAATTTCTTGCAGGGCTGGTTTAGTGGTCACAAACTTCTTTAATTTTTGTTTTTCTGGGAAACTTTTATTTCTCCTTTTATTTTGAATGATAGCCATGCTGGATAAATAATTCTTAGCTGCATATTTTTCTGATTCAGCACATTGAATATATCCCACCACTCCTTTCAGGCCTGCCAAGTTTCTGTGGATAGGTCTGCTGAAAACCTGATCTGTCTTCCCTTGTGTGTTAGGGACTTTTTTTCCCTTGCTGCTTTCATGATTCTCTCCTTGCCTGAGTATTTTGTGAATTTGACTATGATATGCCTTGTTGATGGTCGGTTTTTGTTGAATCTAATGGGGGTCCTCTGTGCTTCCTGGATTTTGATGTCTGTGTCTATCCACTATGATTTTCTCACATAACCCTTCTACCCCTATTTCTCTCTCTTCCTCTTCTGGGACCCTTGTGATTCTGATATTGTTCCTTTTTAATGAGTCACTGATTTCTCTAATTCTTTTTTTTTTTTAATTTTTTTTAATGTTTATTTTATTTTTGAGACAGAGGGAGACAGAGTACGAATGGGGGAGGGGCAGAGAGAGAGGGAGACACAGAATCTGAAACAGGCTCCAGGCTCTGAGCTGTCAGCACAGAGCCCGACGCAGGGCTCGAACTCATGAACCATGAGATCATGACCTGAGCTGAAGTTGGAGGCTTAACCAACTGAGCCACCCAGGCGCCCTTGATTTCTCTAATTCTTAAATTGTGCTCTTTTGCCTTAATCCCCCTCTTTTTTTCTGCTTCATTATTCTCCATAAGTTTGTCCCTATATCACTGGTTCTCTGTTCTGCCTCATCCATCCTTGCCACCGCAGCATCCATCCATGATTGCAGCTCAGTTATAGCATTTTTATTTCATCCTGACTAGTTTTTACTTCTTTTATCTCCACAGAGAGGGATTCTAATCTATTTTCGACTCCAGTTAGTATTCTTATTATCATGACTCTAAATTCTGGTTCAGACATCTTGCTTTTATCTGTGTTGGTTAAATCCCTGGCTGTTGTTTCTTCATGCTCTTTGTTTTGGGGTGAATGCCTTCATTTAGTCATTTTCAAGGCAGAAAAGGAATTAACGAGGTAGAAAAATTGAAATTAAAAAAATTAAGATTAAAAAAATATTAAAAATTAAAAACACATACACACACAAATAGAATAGATGATGCTAGATTCTAGGTGTGTTTTTGTCTGGGTGTTGAAAGTGGTTTGATAGATTAGAGAAAAAAGGGAAAAAAAGAGGAAATCATTTGAGAATTTGGAAAAATAAATACATTGAAGTAGACTAAAATGAAATGATGGGAGTAAAATAGAATTTGAAAAAATTTACACAAAAGTAAAGAGTATAGTAGAAAACATTAAAGAAAAATATTGTTAATAAAAATTAAAAATAAAAATGAATTTTTTCTCTTTCTGTATTCAAGAAAAAGAAAAGAAGGAAAAAGGAGACAAAAGAAAAAAAAAGGAAATCGTTTGAAAATTTGAAAAAGTCAATACACCATAGTGGACTAAAACAAAATGATGGAAATAAAATAGAATTTGAAAAAAAAATACATAAAAGTAAAAAACGTAGTAAGAAAAATAACGAAAAATAATTTTAATAGAAATTGAAAATAAAAATG
>NW_024414916.1:0-9505 GCF_014898765.1 Herpailurus yagouaroundi | reverse complement strand
TGCCAGTTTCACTATGATATGTCGTGCAGAAGATCGATTCAAGTTACATCTGAAGGGAGTTCTCTGTGCCTCTTGGATTTCAATGCCTTTTTCCTTCCCCACTTCAGGGAAGTTCTCAGCTATTATTTCTTCAAGTACCCCTTCAGCACCTTTCTCTCTCTCTTCCTCCTCTGGGATACCAATTATGCGTATATTATTTCTTTTTAGTGTATCACTTAGTTCTCTAATTTTCCCCTCATACTCCTGGATTTTTTTATGTCTCTTTGTCTCAGCTTCCTCTTTTTCCATAACTTTATCTTCTAGTTCACCTATTCTCTCCTCTGCCTCTTCAATCCGAGCTGTCGTCATTTCCATTTTGTTTTGCATTTCGTTTAAATTGTTTTTCAGCTCCTCCTGGCTGTTCCTGAGTCCCTTGATCTCTGTAGCAAGAGATTCTCTGCTGTCCTCTATACTGTTTTCAAGCCTAGCGATTAATTTTATGACTATTATTCTAAATTCACTTTCTGTTATATTATTTAAATTCTTTTCTATCAGTTCATTAGCTGTTGTTATTTCCTGGAGATTCTTCTGAGGGGAATTCTTCTGTTTGGTCATTTTGGATAGTCCCTAGAGTGGTGAGGACCTGCAGGGCACTTCCCCTGTGCTGTGGTGTATAACTGGAGTTGGTGGGCGGGGCCGCAGTCAGACCTGATGTCTGCCCCCAGCCCACCACTGGGGCCACAGTCAGACTGGTGCGTGCCTTCTCTTCCCCTCTCCTAGCGGCGGGATTTACTGTGGGGTGGCGTGGCTGTCTGGTCTACTTGCACACTGCCAGGCCTCTGGTGCTGGGGATCTGGCGTATTAGCTGGGGTGGTAGGCAAGGTGCATGGGGGCAGGAGGGGCAGGCTTAGCTCGCTTCTCCTTAGGTGATCCACTTCAGGAGGGGCCCTGTGGCAGCGGGAGGGAGTCAGATCCGCTGCCAGAGGTTTGGCTCCACAGAATCACAGAGTTGGGTGTTTGTGCGGAGCGAGCAAGTTCCCTGGCAGGAACTGGTTCCCTTTGGTATTTGGCTGGGGGATGGGTGAGGGAGATGGCGCTGGCGAGCGCCTTTGTTCCCTAACAAACTGAGCTCTGTGGTCCCGGGGCTCAGCAACTCTCCCTCCCTTTGTCCTCCAACCTTCCCACTTTCCAAGCAGAGCTGTTAATTTATGACCTCCCAGATGCTAAGTCGCGCTTGCTGTTGGAACACACTCCGTCTGGCCCGTCTGCTTTTGCCAGCCAGACTTGGGGGCTCTGCTTGGCCGGCAGGCTGCCCCTCAGCCCCGGCTCCCTCCTGCCAGTCCGTGCAGCGCGCACCGCCTCTCTGCCCTTCCTACCCTCTTCTGTGGGCCTCTCGTCTGTGCTTGGTCCGGAGACTCCGTTCTGCTAATCCTCTGGCGGTTTTCTGGGTTAGTTAGGCAGGTGTAGGTGGAATCTAAGTGAGCAGAAGGACGCGCGGTGAGCCCAGCGTCCTCCTAGGCCACCATCTTCCGGGAATCCCATTGTGATTTATTTTCATTTCTCTCCATGTATTTTTTGATTTGCTCTGATTTCTTCAGTGGTCTTTGGTTGTTTATTGACGTGTTATTTACCCTTCTTGTGTTTGTGTTTCTTCCAGTTTTTTGTTGTAATTGATTTCTATTTTTATATCATTATTATCAGAAAAGATTCTTGATATGATTTTAGTCTTCTTAAATTCACTGAGTTTTTTTAAGGGAATGGAAGTTTTTTGTTTTTAATTTTTTAACGTTTATTCATTTTTGAGACATGGAGAGAGAGGAGAGGAGAGATGAGAGGAGAGGAGAGAGACAGAGCATGAGTGGGGGAGGGGCAAAGAGAGAGAGGGAGACACAGAATCTGAAGCAGGCTCCAGGCTCTGAGCTGTCAGCACAGAGCCTGATGCGAGGCTTGAACCCATGGACCATGAGATCATGACCTAAGCTGAAGTTGGACGCTTAACCCACTGAGCCACCCAGGCTCCCCTAAGGTGATAGAAGTTTATTGGATATATAGCAAAGAAGTGTCTGAGTTTTATTTTGTGTCCTAATGTGTGATTTATGCTGGAGAAGGTTATATGTACACTTGAAAAGAATGTGTATTTCGTTGTTTTGGATGGAATGTTCTGTATATATCTGTTAGGTTCACCTGGTCTAATATGTCTTTGAAAACAACTCTTTCCTTCTTGATTTACTACTGTCTGGATGATCTATGAATTGATTTAAGTGGACTGTTGAAGTCCGCCACTGTGATTGCATTACTGGCAGTGTCTAGCTCTATTTCTCCTAATATTTGCTTTCTCTATTTAGGTTCTCCTATGTTAGATGTATCAACATGTACCAGTGTTATATCCTCTTATTGAATTGACCTCTCGATCATTATGGAATGTTCTTTTTTTTCTTGCTACAGGAGTTTTAAATTAATTTTTAAATTTTAATTCCAGTATATTTAATGCACAGTGTTATATTAGTTACAGATTTAGAATATAGTGATTCAACAATTCAAAACATTACTCAGTGCTCATCATGATAAGTGTACTCTAAATCCCCATCACCTGTTTCACCCATTCCCCCACCCATCTCCCTTCTGGTAACAATCAATTTGTTCTTTATAGTTAAGGGTCTGTTCCTTGGTTTGTCTCTCTCTTTTTTCCTTTGTTCATTTGTTTTGTTTCTTAAATTCCACATATGAGTGAAGTCATGTGGTATTTGTCTTTCCCTGTTTAATTTCACTTAGCATTATACTCTCTAGCTCTATCCATGTCATTGCGAATGACAAGATGTCATTCTTCTTTATGGCTGAATAATATTCCTCTGTGTGTGTGTATGTGTGTGTGTCTGTCTGTGTGTGTGTGTGTGTGTGTGTGTGTGTGTGTATGCCACCTCTTTATCCATTCATTTATCAGTGGATACTTGGGCTGCTTCTGTGATTTGGTTTCTGTAAATAATGCTGCAGTAAACACAGGGATGTATGTATCCCTTTGAATTAAGATCTTTGTATTCTTTGGGTAAATACCTAGTAGGTGATAGCTGGATTGTAGGGTAGTTCGATTTTTAACTTTTTGAGGCACCTCCATACTGTTTTCCAGAGTGGCTGCACCAGTTCGCATTCCCACCAATAGTGCCCAAAGATTCCTTTCTCTCCACATCCTTGCCAGCACCTATTGTTTGTGTTGTTGAGTTTAGCAATTCTGACAGGTGTGAGGTGATATCTCACTGTAGTTTTGATTTGCATTTCCCTGAAGGTAAGTGATGATGAACATCTTTTCATGTGTCTGTTGGCCATTTCTATGTCGTCTTTGCAAACATGTCTGTTCATGTCTTCTGCCCGTTTTTTAACTGGATTATTTGTTTTTTGGGGTGTTGAGTTTTATAAGTCCTCTATATATTTTGGATACTAACCCTTTATTGAATACATCATTTACAAATGTCTTCTGCCATTCAGTAGGTTGCCTTTCAGTTTTGTTGATTGTTTCCTTCACTGTGCAGAAGCTTTTTTAAATGAAGTCCCAATAGTTTATTTTTGCTTCTGTTTCCCTTGTTTCAGAAGACATATCTAGAAAAAAGTTGCTGTGGCTAATGTCAGAGAAATTACTGACTGTGATCTCTTCTACAATTTTTTGGTTTCAAGTCTTACATTTAGGTCGTTAGTCCATTTTGAGTTTGTTTTTGTGTATAGTGTAAGAAAATGGTCCAGTTTCATTCTTCTGCATGTCACTGTCCAGTTTTCCCAACACCATTTGTTGAAGAGACTGTATTTTTCCCATTGGATATTCTTTCCTGCTTTGTTGAAGATTAATTGACCATGTAATTGTAGATTTATTTCTGGGTTGTCTATTCTCATCCATTGATCTATCGTGTCTGTTTTTTGTGACGGTACCATACTGTTTTGATTGTTGCAGCTTTGTAATATAACTTGAATTCGGGAATTGTGATGCCTCCAGATTTGGTTTTCTCTTTCAAGATTATTTTGGCTATTTGGGGTCTTTTGTGGTTGCATTCAAATTTTAGGATTGTTTTACTTCTGTGAAAAATACTGTTGGTATTTTGGCAAGGATTAAATTAACTCTGTAGATTGCTTTGGATAGTATAGACTGTTTAACAATATTTGGTCTCCTAATCCATGAGCATGGAATGTCTTTACATTTCTTTGTGTCACCTTCAATTTCCTTCATCATTGTTTTCTTGTTTTCAGAGTACAGATCTGTCACCTCTTTGGTTAAGTTTATTCTAGATATTTTATTGTTTTTGGTGCAATTGTAAATGGAATTCTTTCCTTAATATCTGTTTCTGCTTCTTCATTATTAGTGTATAAAAATCCAAAAGATTTCTGTACATTGATTCTGTATCCTATAACTTTATTGAATTCATTTTATCAGTTCTAGTATTTTTTTGTGAAGTTTTTAGGTATTCTGTATATAACATCATGTCATCTGCAAATCGTGAAAGTTTTACTTCTTCCTTACTAATTTGGATGCCTTTTATTTCTTTGTGTTTTCTGATCTCTAGGACTTCCTGCCTAGGACTTCCAGTACTATGTTGAATAAAAGTGGTGAGAGTGGATATCCCTGTCTTGTTCCTGACTCTATAAGAAAAGCTCTCAGTTTTTCCCATTGAGGATTGACACTAGCTGTGGGTTTTTCATATATGGCCTTTATTATGTTGAGGTATGCTCCCTCTAAATTTACTTTGTGGAGGGTTTTTAATCATGAATGGATGTTGTACTTTGTCCAGTGCTTTTTCTGCATTTACAGAAATGATCATGTGGTTCTTATTTTTTCTTATATTAATATTATGTATCACATTGATTGATTTGCAAATACTGATCCTCACTTGCAACTGATCCACCACTTGATTGTGGTGAATGAATTTTTTAATGTATTGTTGAATTCAGTTTGCTAGTATTTTATTGAGGATTTTTACATCCATGTTCAACAAAGATATTAGCCTGTAGTTCTCTTTTTAGTGGTGTCTTTATCTCATTTTGGTATCAGGGTAACACTGACCTCATAGAATGAATTTGGAAGTTTTCCTTCCTTTTCTATTTTTTGGAATAGTTTGAGAAAAGTAGGTATTAACTCTTTAAATGTTTGGTAGAATTCATATTTGAAGCCATCTGGTCTTAGAATTTTGTTTATTGGGAGTTTTAAAATTACTGATTAAATGTCATTGCTGGTTTTCTGTCTCTTCAAATTTTCCTTTTCTTCCTGCTTTAGTTTTGGTACAATATGTGTTTGTAGGAATTTACCCATTCCTTCTAGGTTGTCCAATTTGTTGGCATGTAACTTTTCATAATATTCTCTTAGAATTATTTATATTTCTGTGGTGTTGGTTGATATTTTCCCCGTACATTTGTGATTTCGTCTATTTGAGTCCTGTCTTTTTTCTCTTTTTTTTTTTTTTTTTTTTTTTTTTGAGTCTGGGTAGAGGTTTATCAATTTTGTTGATCTTTTCAAAGAACCAGCTCTTGGTTTCATTGATGTTTTCTCTTGTGTTTTTTTGTTTGATTGTTTGTTTATCATTTATTTCTTCTCTAGTCTTTATTATTTCCTTCCTTCTGCTGGTTTGGGATTTTGTTTGTTCTTTTTATAGATACTTTAGGTATACGTTTCGGTTGTTTGAGATTTTTCTTGCTTTTTGAGGTAGGTCTGTATTTCTATAAACTTCCTTCTTAGAACCACTTTTGCTCCATCCCAGAGATTTTGGAAGATTTCATTTTCATTTGTTTCCATCTAATTTTTTATCTCTTCTTTGATTTCTTGGTTGACCCATTAATTGCTTAGTAGCATGTTATTTAACCTCCACATATTTGTGGTCTTTCTTTTTTCTTGTGGTTGACTTCTAGTTTCATAGTGTTGTGGTCAGAAAAGATGCATGGTATGACTTTGATCTTTTTGAATTTTTTGAGACTTGTTTTGTGGACTAATATGTGATCTCTTCTGGAGAATGTTCCATGTGCACTTGAAAATAATGTGTATTCTGCCTTATTAGGATGGAATGTTCTGAATATACCTGTTATAGCCATTGGGCCCAGTGTATCATTCAAAGCCACTGTTTTCTTATTGATTTTCTGTTAGCGTGATCTGTTCATTGATGTAAAAAGGCTGTTAAAGTCCCCTAATATTATTATATTACTGTGGATTAGTTCCTTTATGTTAGTTATTAGCTGTTTTATATATTTGAGTGGTTCCATGTTGGGTGCATAAATATTTACAATTGTTATATCTTCTTGTTGGATTGTCATCTTTATTGTTATGTAGTGTTCTTCTTTGTTACTTGTTATGGTCTTTGTTTTAAATTCTACTGCATCCAATGTAAATTTTCTTTATATTTTGCTATTCTGTCACCTTATGTCTTTTGATTAGAGCATTTAATCCATTTATATTCAAAGTAATTGATAGATATGTATTTATTGCCATTTTGTTACTTACTCTGTGGTTCTCTCTGATCCTTCACCTGCTCTCTTTCATGGTTTTTGGCCTTTTTTCGTGATGAACTTTGATTTCTTTCTCTTTATTTTTCCATACCTATTACTGGTTTTTGATTTGTGGTTACTATTAGGTTTGTATGCAACGTCTTCTGCATATAACAGTCTATATTAAGTTCATGGTTGCTTAAGTTTGAGCCCATTTTTTATTCCTCTCCCCTATATTATTAAGATATATGGTGTCATATTTTATATCCTTTTGTTTTTTAAATCTGTTGACTGATTTTTACAGATACACTTATTTTTACTGCTTTGGTGTTTTTTATTTTGATACCCTTAGTTATGCTCTTTCCTTTTTAATCAGAGTTCCTTTTAATATTTCTTATAAGGTAGTTTAGTGTCATGAATTCCATTAGTTTTTATTTGTCTGAGAAACTGTTTATCTGTCCTTGTATTGTGAATCATACATAGCGTTGCTGAATATAGTATTCTTGGTTGCAGATTTTTCCCTTTTAGCACTTTGAATATATCATGCCATTCCCTTGTGGCCTGCAAAGTTTCTGCTGAAAAATATGCTAACAGCCTTATGGGGTTTCCTTTATATAAAGTTGTTTTCTTTTCTCTTGCTGCTTAAAATTTTTTTCTTTATCTCTACTTTTTACCATTTTAATTACTATTTGTCTTGGTGTAGACCTCCTTGTGTTGAGGTTTTTTGGGATCTCTTTGCCTCCTGGATCTGGACATCTGTTTCCTTCCTTAGATTAGGGATGTTTTCAGCTATTCTTCAAATAAATTTTCTCTCCTCCTTTCTTTCTTCTGGGATCACTATAATGCAGTTATTATCCCCATAATGCTTGATGGAGTCACTGAGTTCATTGTCTCAGTATATTCTCAGTTTTCATAAGTTTTTTCTCTCATTTGTTCAGCTTCATTACTCTCCAGTACTCTGTCTTCCAGGTCATTAATTTGTTCCTCTACTTCCTCTAGCCTGCTATGTATTCCATCAAGTGTATTTTTGATTTCATTTATTTTGTTCTTCATCTCTGATTGGTTCTTTTTTCATCTGTTTGTTAAGGGTCTCACTGATGTCCTCCACTCTTTTCTCAAGTCCAGTAAGTATCTTTATGATCATTACTTTAATTTCTCTATCAGGCATTATTACTCATATCTGTTTTGCTTAGGTTCCTTGCTGTGTTTTTTTTCCTGTTTTTTTTTTTCATTCCTCTGTTTCCTCATTGTGTCTAACTCATTGTGTCTGTTTCTGTGTGTTTGGAAAGTCAGCTATGTCTTCTGTTCTTGACGGTAATGGCCTTATGAAATAGAGGTCCTATAGTGCCCTTCAGTGCAGCATTCAGTGTTCCCCAGGACCTAGCACTTTGAGGGTGTCTCCTATGTGTGTTGTGTGTACCCTTTTGTGTCCTGACCATGTTTTCATTCAGTCCAGTTGTGTGCAGTGGCTCTCTTAGCCTATTTTGAGCTGTGTTTTGTCCCTGGCTTGGGTTGGATTAAGTTTAACAAGCTATGTGCTGGTCTGCTTTTGAAATGAGACCTACTACTGCTGCTGCTGCTGCTGCTGCTGCCGCTGCTGCTGCCAAGACCAGGCTGGCCAAGATCTGCAAAGTATGTGTGGGCAGTATGTGCAGCCTTAACAAGGCATGCCTAAGGCTTCAGTAGGGCCGACTGCCACAGTTGCAGCTGCTGTTATAGCCGCCACCAGAATCTAGGCCCCCACAAAATGTACAGGATGGGAGACTGATGATGTTTGTGCATGTCTTTTGGGGGATGGGTCCCTTTAGCATGAGACTGACTCAAAAGGGCGTATGGGGGTGGGGTTTGTGTAAATTAGGGAGTGAGTGTTGGCACCACACTGGTTCCTGTAGGTGGCTGTGTGTTTATGCTGAGGGGCAGACAATGGAAATGGTGCCTTTGAGCTCCTTTGTTCCTTGAGGAATCTCCCTGTGATCCCGGCCTCTACAGCACAAGCTTTGAAATGAGTAAATCACTTGCCCTCCTGTGTGCCCCATATACTTATCTCTTTGGGTTGTTTGTCATGTTTCTTTAAGGGTGAAGCTCAGCTTTCTATTCCTCCATGCCCTCCCAGAGCAGAGAGCTTCCTGGTTTTTAAAATTCCATGTCTTAAGTCTCACTCATTGTAAGAACTCACAAAATTTAGCCCCTCTCACTTTCAAAGCCAAATACTATGGGTGTCTTCTTCCCCATGTGTGGCTCCACAGTGTTATATTCTGTTTCTCGCCCTTCTCTGTGCCCCCAGCATCCTCCCAACTGTGGACGGCCACAGTCCATTTCACTCCCAAACGGTGTCTCCTCCCGTCTTCCTTTCTTCTGTGTAGCTCCATCTTTGTTTTTAGTTGTGGAGTTTGTTCTGTTAGTCTTTATGTCATTTTCTGGGTTATTTACATTGAGGTGAGTATTCTTTAGTTGTATCTGTGGGAGGAGGCAAGCATAGGGTCCTTTTACTCTGCCATCTTCTCAGCCTCACAATCTTTGTTTTAAAATCTATTTTGTCTGTGGCACAAAAACAGACACTCAGATCAATGGAACAGAATAGCGAACCCAGAAATGGACCCACAAACATATGGCCAACTAATCTTTGACAAAGCAGGAAAGAACATCCAATGGAATAAAGACACTCTCATCAGCAAGGGGTATTGAGAAAACTGGACAGCAACATGCAGAAGAATGAACCTGGACCACTTTCTTACACCATACACAAAAATAAACTCAAAATGGATGAAAGGCCTAAATGTAAGACAGGAAGCTATCAAAATCCTCGAGGAGAAAGCAGGCAAAAACCTCTTTGATCTTGGCCGCAGCAACTTCTTACTCAACACGTCTCTGGAGGCAGGAGAAACAAAAGCAAAAATGAACTATTGGGACCTCATCAAAATAAAAAGCTGCACAGTGAAGGAAACAATCAGCAAAACTAAAAGGCAACCAATGGAATGGGAGAAGATATTTGCAAATGACCTATCAGGTAAAGGGTTAGTGTCCAAAACCTGTAAAGAACTTATCAAACTCGAACAAATAACCCAAAAAAACAAAT
>NW_024414915.1:0-14636 GCF_014898765.1 Herpailurus yagouaroundi | reverse complement strand
GGCAGGAACTGGTTCTCTTTGGGATTTTGGCTGGGGGATGGGCGGGGAAGATGGCGCTGGCGAGCGCCTTTGTTCCCCACCAAACTGAGCTCTGTAGTCCGGGGGCTCAGCAGCTTTCCTTCTCTTTGTCCTCCAGCCTTCCAGCTTTCTGAGCAGAGCTGTTAACTTATGACCTCCCAGACGCTAAGTCGCGCTTGCTGTCGGAACACAGTCCGTCAGGCCCCTTCGCTTTTTGCAAGCCAGACTTGGGGGCTCTGCTTGGCCGGCGAGCCACCCCTCCGCCCCGGCTCCCTCCCGCCAGTCCGTGGAGCGCGCACCGCCTCACCGCCCTTCCTACCCTCTTCCGTGGGCCTCTCGTCTGCGCTTGGCTCCGGCGACTCCGTTCTGCTAATCCTCTGGTGGTTTTCTGGGTTATTTAGGCAGGTGTAGGTGGAATCTAAGTGATCAGCAGGACGCGCGGTGAGCCCAGCGTCCTCCTACGCCGCCATCTTCCCTCCCTCCTGTCCATACTGGTATTTTTAATTTGTTAGGTAAAAATATATCTACTAAATAGGGAATTTATATTCAGGAGTCATGAAAATATTATTCCCCTCATACATATAAATATTATCAACAATGGCCATTAAGCACTAATATAAGTTTTTTAAGCTAAAGTATGTTATTAATGTTTCTGAACTTATGTTATGTTGTAATTCATTATGAATGAATATTTTTAACAAAGGTCAATGCAGACTCTTTTACCTGAGTATTGGTATTCAAATGAAGTCAAATGGAAAAGTGTTTCCTATCCTGAAACCACTTTACTTCATCTATCTTAGCTTTGCCATGAGGTCCTCTATTTTCTTTTCCTGAGAATGTATTAGGGAGTAGTTTATGATCATTCCACTAGGGCTCAGTTTGAGTGATGGCACCATGTGGTATGGGTGTGATCTCAGTAATGTATTTATTTTGGGACACCTAGGAATGCTACTTCACCAGAGCCTATGAAAACAGAGAATTTATTTTCCAGTAGTGGAGAAAAAGCTATAGAACAAGCACATTAGGATGGATAATAGAGACTATAGAATAGACTCCACTTGCTCATGTAGAGGCATATTTGGAAACTGATCACCAGTCTATGGCCATAGCACCCTGAAAGCACCTAATCTCATCTGATATCAGAAGCTAAGCAGGTTTGGGTCTGGTTAATACTTGGATGGAAACCGATCACCAAAGAAAAACATCTATTTTGACTCCACATATATTAACAATTGACACGGGCCTGTGAGTGTGAGGTTTTGTGCAAAGGAAACAGTATATAATGGTAATTGGTAGTGATTCTGTAGAATATCTGGGCTACCTGTAAGTAAGAAAGAAGAAATTTTAAAGTACAAAACTTAGTGATAGTTGAGAGTTATTTCTAAAATATCAGTAGTAATATGTGTTGTTTTTGTCAAGGCAATTGTAAAATGTGAGATAAAGACGTTGGGTACGAAGAAATAAAAATAATTAGTTTGATATTTGGGAACAGTTACTGAAGAGGTCCTGAAATATCCAATTTTAAGTGAGAAATATGAGAAGCCACTGAGTCAACCATGGGATGTGTTCCCAGTTTGGATAGTCTAAATGTCTATATCCAAATAAAATGTTTTTTTGCACTGCAAAGAAAACCATCCAAAAAACGAAAAGGCAACCTACTAAATGGGAGAATATATTTGCAAATGATATATTAAATAAAAGGTTAATATCCAAAATATGTAAAGAAATTATACAACTCAACACCAAAAAACTTCAAACAATCTAATTAAAAACTGGGCAGAAGATCTGAATAGTTTTCCCAAAGAATACATATAGATGGCCAATAGACACATGAAAAAGATATTCAATATCACTAATAATCAGGGAAATGCGAATAAAGTCACAAAGAAATATTATCTTACACCTGTCAGAATGGCTAGAACCAAAAAGATAAGAACTAAAAAGTGCTGAGAATGTGGAGAAAAAGGAACCCTGTGCCCTATTGGTAGGAATGTAAATTTGTGCAGCCACTGTGGAAAACAGTATGGAGGTTCCTCAAAAAGTTAAAAATAGAATTAGTTTATGATCCAGCAATCACACTACTGGGTATTTACACAAGGAATACAAGAACACTAATTCAAAGGTATACATACACCCCTATGTTTATAGCAGCATTACGTACAATAGCCAAATTATGGAAGCAGCCCAAGTTACTATTGATTGATGAATGCATAAAGAGGGTGTGGTATACAAGAGACCCCTAATGATAGAGAACAAACTGAGGCTTGATGGAGGTATGTAGGTGGGAGATGGCCTAGATGGGTATTAAAGAAGGAACTTGTGATGAGCACTGGGTATTGTGTATAAGTGATGAATCACTGAATTCTACTCCTGAAACCAATATTGCACTGTATGTTAACTAACATTTAAATAAAAAAGATGTGGTATATGTATACAATGGAATATTTTTTAGCCATTAGAAATATGAAATCTTGACATTTGCCATGACATGGGTGGAAATAGAGAGTATAGCATTAAGCAAAATAAGTCAGTTAGAGAAAGACAAATACCATTGGATTTCACTCATATATGGAATTTAACACACAAAACAAACAAGCAAAAGGAAAAAATGAGAGCGAGGGAAAAATCAAGAAACAGACTCTTAATTATAGAGAACTGATGGTTACCAGAGAGGGGAGGATGGGGGGATGTGTTAAATAGGTGATGGGGATTAAGGAGTGTAGTTATTGTGATGAGCACCAGGTAATGTATGGAAGTGCTGAATCACTATAGTGCACACCTGAACCTAACATAACACTATATGTTAACTAACTGTAATTAAAATTAAAACTTTAAAAAATAGAAATACCATATGATCCAATAATTCCACTACTAGATATTTACCCAAAAAAACAAAAAAAAATTCAAAAAGATTTATGCAACCATATCTTTATTGCAGCATTATTTACAATAGCCAAGATACGGAAACAAATTAAGTGTCCATCAATAGATGAATGGATAAGGAAGAAGTAGTAGGTAGATAAATAGTTGATAGATGGATAGATAGATGATAGATAGATATGCATATATATACATATACACATATATATGTATACATACATACAGAATGGAATATTACACACCCATAAAAAGATGAACATGGATGGACCTAGAAGGTATTATGCTAAGTGAAATAATTCAGGCTGAAGAAAACAAATATGTTTGTCAAATATGATTTCACTCATATGTGGAATCAAAAACAAGAACACAAATGAATAAACAAAAAGCAGAATCAGACCTATAAATACAAAGAACAAACTGATGGTTGCCAGAGGGGAGAGGGTACAGGGATGGGCAAAATGGGTGAAGGGGAGTGGGAGATATAGGCTTCCAGTTATGGAATGAATAAGTTATTGGAATAAAAGGCACAGCATAAGTAAAATAGCCAATGATATTTAATAGCATTTTATGGTGATCAATGGTAGCTACATTTGTGATAAGTATGGCATAATGTGTAAACTTGTCAAATACTTGAAACTAATGTAACATTGTGTGTCAATTATACTCAAAAATGTTTAAATAAATAAATAAATAAATGCCAAGGACAAAGTGTTGAGAGATAAAATGAGGCCTAAATGAAGACACGTAGCTTACCATGGGACCAGTTTAGAACAAGAACACTGGGGCACCTGGGTGGCTCAGTTGGTTGAGTGTCCGTCTCTTGATTTCAGCTCAGGTCATGATCCCATGAGATCATGAGATCAAGCCCTGTGTGGGGCTCTGAACTAAGCATGGAGCCTAAGATTCTCTCTCTCTCTCTCTCTATCTCTCTCTCTCTCTCCCTCTGTCTCTCTCTCCCTCCCTCCTTCTGCCCCTCTCCCCCATTTGCTCATATATATATATATATATATATATATGTTATGATCTCGATCTTTTTGTACTTGCCGAGGGCCGATTTGTGACCTAGTATGTGATCTATTCTGGAGAATGTTCCATGTGCACTCAAAAAGAATGTATATTCTGTTACTTTAGGATGAAATATTCTGAATATATCTGTTAGGTCCATCTGGTCCAGTATGTCATTAAAAGCCATTGTTTCTTTGTTGATTTTCTCCTTAGATGATCTGTCCATTGCTCTAAGTGGGGTGTTAAAGTCCCCTAATATCAATGAGTTTCCTTATGTTTGTTATTAATTGATTAATTTATTTAGGTGCTTCCAATTTTGAGGTATAAATATTTACAGTTGTTAGATCTGGGTCTACCCCCTTAATTATGATATAATGCCCTTCTTCATCTCTTGTTATAGTCTTTGTTTTAAAATCTAGTTTGTCTGATATAAGGATGGTTACTCTGGCTTTCTTTTGATGTCCATTAGCATGATAGATACTTCTCCATCGCCTCACTTTCAACTTGCAGGGGTGTTTAGGCTTAAAATTAGTCTGTTGTAGGGGTGCCTGGGTGGCTCAGTCAGTTAAGTGTCCGACTTCATTCAGCTCAGGTCATGATCTTGCGGTCTGTGACCTCGAGCCCTGCATTGGGCTCTGTGCTGACAGCTCAGAGCCTGGAGCCTGCTTCAAATTCTGTGTCTCCCTCTCTCTCTCTGCCCCTCCCCTGCTTGCACTCTCTTTCCCTCTCTCTCTCAAAAAATAAATATTAAAAATTAATAAATAAGTAAAATTAAACTCTTATAGGAAGCATATAGATGGGTCTTTTTTTATAAGGATAATTATTTTATATTTTAAAAATATTTATTTATTTTGAGAGAACATCAGTAGGAAGGGGGCAAAGAGAGAGGGAGATAGAGAATCCCAAGAAGGCTTTGCACTGTCAGTATTTTAAAGTGTTTATTTATTTATTTTGAGAGAACATGAATGGTAGGGGGGCTAAGAGAGAGGGAGACAGAGAATCCCAAGAAGGCTCTGCACTGTCAGCTCTGACACAGGGCTTGATCTCATGAACGAGGAGATCATGACCTGAGCTGAAATCAAGAGGTAGACACTTAACTGACTGAACCACTTAGGCAATGCAGGGGTCCTGTTTGTTTATCCATTCTGATACCCTATGCCTTTTGATTGGAGCGCTTAGTCTATTTACATTCAGAGTGATTATCGATATATATGAATACAGTGCCTTTGTGTTACCTGTAAAGTTGGTGTTTCTGGTGATGCTCTATGTCCTTTATAGTCTTTGCTGCTTTTGGTCTTTTTCCCCCCACTCAATGAATCCTCTTTAATCTTGTAGGGCTGGTTTAGTGGTCATAAACTCCTTTAGTTTTTGTCTTGGGAACTCATTATCTGTCCTATTCTGAATGACAGCCTTGCTGAATAAAGTACTCTTGGCTGCACATTTTTCCCATTCAGCATGCTAAATACATCATGCCACTCCCCTCTGGCTTGCCACATTTCTGTGGACAGACCTGCAAATCTGATCTTCCCTTTTAGGTTTAGCACTTTTTTCCCTTGCTGCTTTAGGATTCATTCCTTGTCTGTGCATTTTGTGACTATGATATGACTTAATGATGGCCAAGTCTTGTTAAATTTAATGGGAGTTCTCTGTGCTTCTGGGATTTTGATGTCTGTTTCCTTCCCCAGATTAGAGAAGTTTTTAGCTATAATTTGCTTAAGCAAACCTTCTGACCGTTTTTCTTTCTCTACTTCTGGGATTGCTATGATATGAATGTTATTATACTTTAAAGAGTCGCTCAGTTCTCTGTCTGTACACAAGATCTAATGCCTTTATTTACCTCTACTTTTCAGTTTCATTATTTTCCATAACTTTATCTTCTATATCACTAATTGCTTCCTCTGCTTCCTGCATTCTCATTGTCATCCATTAGGGTTTGCATTTTGGTTATAGCATTTTAAATTTTGGCTTGATTAGTTTTTAGTTCTTTTATCTCTGAAGTATGGGATTCTCTATTGTCTTCTATGCCTTTTTAAATCCCAGCTAGTATACTTATACTTGTTGTTTTTAATTCTAGTTCAGACATCTTACTTATATCTGTGTTGATTAAATCCCCAGCCATCATTTCTTCTTGTTCTTTCTTTTGAGGTGAATTCTTACATCTTGTCATTTTGGAGGTCCAAAAAAATATAAATAAATATAAGAAGCTAAACCCCAGGTGTGTTTTTGTCTGCTTAAGATAAGCTTGATCCAAATAATAATAATAAGAAGAAATGCCTTCTCTGTACCAAACCAAACCAAACCAAACCAAAGGAACCTAGATCCTGTTTCCCCCAGAGTTGACTCTTTGCAGCACTCTATGATCAGTAGACTTGGTGTGGGTAAGGGGTTTCTGCTGGTCTTCCGGGGGTTGGACCTGCTGTGTTGATTCTCAGGTGGACTTGTCCTAATGGAGATGCGCCTGAGAGGTGCAGGATGGCAGGAATTTGTGAGTGGCTCTGGCCTCCACTTGGTGGCACTGTTTTGTTCACTGAAGTCAGTGTTGATGGGTGGGAGTGGGAGTTATATGAGGTCACTCTACTCTCTGGTCTCTGGAGTGGGGAGCTTCACGCACCACTCCTTTAGAAGCCCTCACAGGAGTGGGGTGCCTGGGTGGCTCAGTCAGTTGGGCATCCAACTTCAGCACAGGTCATGATCTCGCGGTTCGTGGGTTCCAGCCCCGCATTGGGCTCTGTGCTGACAGCTCAGAGCCTGGAGCCTGCTTCAGATTCTGTGTCTCGCTCTCTCTCTGCCCTTCCCCTGCTCATGCTCTGTCTCTCTGTCTCAAAAATAAATAAAACATTAAAAAAAATTTTTTTAAAAAGAATCCCTCACAGGAGAGCAATAACCCCTTCTGTGTCCCCAGCCTCCATCAGATCCCTGCCTTCCTGTCTGTGTCTGAGCATTCTGCCTGCCAGGCAGCACAGCACTCCCATGTTTATCTCAGGCTTGGCTGGGTTTCAAAACTTTAAACTTCAGAGTCCCCCATGGCATGGAACTGCTCTGATCCTCTGGGAGAGGCTCTCTCTGCACTGTGGCTTAGTGCCGGTTTATTCCAGAAAATGGTCATGCGACCACACAGTGGTTCAGAGTTTATGGTAAAGCATAGTAAAAAGCTGGTACCAAGGCTCCCTGCCCTTAGCCGATGCCTTTGTGCCTATGCTAGTGAACAGGGCAGCTTAATGGTGCCCAGACGGTCTTTAGTCTCCAGAGAGGCAGTTCACCCTCCCAAATGCTCGCCAGGAAGGTGAACTGTGTCTCCCTGTGAGACCCAAACTATGCTCAGACCATTCTGCCTACTCCTGAGTGTTGGCCCTCCTTCCCCACCAGAGCACCGCTGAGTGGACCAGGTGACGCCCTGTTGAAGGTGCTGACCTCTAAAACCTCAGACTTTGCACTCCGCTGCTTACAAAAAAACTCGTAGTATTTAACCCCTCTCCTTTTCCCAGTCATTAGTTTCAGGGAAGAGTTTTCTTGTGCAATTCCCAGCATGGGTTTCCACCATTTTTTCATTCTCTCTCTCTTTCTCTCTCATTCCTCTCTCAGTGATCAGGATTCCCTCCTTCTGCAGAACCTACAGCTTTTTTCTACCCCAAATAAACTTTTCTCAGTAAAATTACTTATATATTATTTTGAACTTTATATGTACATAATTATACCATTTATAAAGACTTTTTAATTCCTTCCATTGCAATTCAATTTATTATTATTTGTTTCACCTCACTGGCTAGGAAGTATATTGTTTAAAAAAAATGGAGATAATGGCCATTTTTGCACCATTCCCAACATTCTAAGTCTCAGAAAGGATACATTCAGTAATTCACCATTAGTCATGTTTGTTGTAGAATTTTGGAGGTAATCTTTATCAGAAAAAATACTTTTTTAAAATTTCTTCTATGGCTGCTTCATTGATCCATTGTTTAGTAACATGTGGTTTTAGCCTTCACAAGTTTGTGTTTTTTCCAGTTTTCTTATTTTTAGTGAATTTTTAATTAAGTTTCTAATTTTAATTCCAATATAGTTAACATACCATGTTATATTTGTTTCAGGCATACAAAATAATGATTCAGCAACTTTATACATAACTCAGTTCTCATCATGATAAGTGCATTCTTAATCCCCATCACCTATTACACCTATCCCCCTACCCACCTCCTTTCTGGTAACCCTCTTTTCTTCTCTATGGTTAGAAGTCCATTTTTTAGTTTGTCTCTTTTTTCCCTTTTGTTCATTTATTTTGTTTCTTAAATTCCACATATGAGTGAAATCATATAAATATTTGTCTTTCTCAGACTGATGTATTTTGTTTACCATTTTACTCTACAGATTCATCCATGTTGCAAATGGCAAGATTTCATTCTTTTTTATGGTAGAGTAATATTCCATCATTTTTTCTTTATCCATTTACCTATTGATGGACACTTGGGCTGCTTCCATAAATTGACTATTGTATCTTATTTTTCCTTTTCTTCTCCTACATTCATCTGTTGTGTTTTTTAAATTCCACATATGTGTGAAATCATATTATATTTCTTTCTCAACTGGCTTATTTCATTTAGCATAGTGCACTCTAGTTCCATCTATGTTGTTGCAAATGGCAAGATTTAATTCTTTTTGATCACTGAGTAGTATTCCATTGTGTGTGTGTGTGTGTGTGTGTGTGTGTGTGTGTGTGTATGTATACTACATCTTCTTTATCCATTCATCAGTTGATGGACATTTTGGTTCTTATTGTTGATACTGCTAGGGAGGAACCATAAGAGACTTAAATACAGAGAACAGACTGAGCGTTGCTGGAGGGGAGATGGGGTGGAGGATGGGCCAAATGGATGATGGGCATTAAGGAGGGCACTTGTTGGGATGAGCACTAGGTGTTATATGTAAGTGATGAATCACTGGGTTCTACTCCTGAAACCAATACTAAATTGTATGTTAACTAACTTGAATTTAAATAAGTTAAAATAAATAAATAAAATTGCAACATTTTGAAAAAAATTTGGCTATTATAAATAAAGCTGCAATGAACATAGGGGTCCATATATTCTTTCAAGTTAGTGTTTTCATATTCTTTGAATAAATACCCAGTAGTGCAGTTACTGGGTCATAGGGAGTTCTCTTAAATTTTTTTGAGAAAATGCCATACTATTTTCCATAGTGGTTGCCCAGTTTATATTCCTACCATTTCACAATGGTTCTTTTTTTCCCCATATCTTGGCAAATACGTGTTGCTTCTTGTGTTTGGCCATTCTGAAAAGTGTGATGTGATATTTCATTGTAGTTTTGATCTGCATTTCCCTGATGATGAGTGATGTTGACCATCTTTTCATGTGTGTGTTGGCCACCTATATGTCTTCTTTGGACAAATGTCTGTTCATCACGTCTGCCCGTTTTTAATTGGGTTGTGTTTTGGGTGTTGAGCTGAATCAGCTCTTTATATATTTTGGATACCAACCCTTTATTGGATATGACATTTGCAAATATCTTCTCCCAATCATTAGGTTTTCTTTTAGGTTTATTGACTGTTTTCCTTTGCTATACAGCAGAGATCACATTTTAGGCCACAATAACGTCTCGTCAAATTCAAAACGCTCAAAATCATACCATGAATTTTTTTCTGACCACAATGCTATGAAACTAGAAATCAACCACAAGAAAAAAACCTGGAAAGAGCAGAAAAAAGTGGAGGTTAAATGACATGCTACTAACAATTAATAGGTTAACCAAGAAATCAAAGAGGAAATCAATGAGTACATGGAGACAAGTGAAAATAAAAGTACAGTAGTCCATTTTGCTTAGCATAGTACTCTCTAGCTCCATCCACGTTGTTATAAATGGCAAGATTTCATTTTTTTATGGCTGAGTAATATTCCATTGCATATACATACCACACTTTTATCTATTCATCGGTGAATGGACATTTGGGCTTTTTCCACAATTTGGTTATTGTTGATAATGCTAATATAAACAGCAGGACGTATGTATTCATTCTAAACAGTGTTTTGTATTCTTTGGGCAAACATCTAGCATTGCAATTGCTGGATTGTAAGGTAGTTTTATTTGTCACTTTTTGAGAAACCTCCATTCTGTTTTCCAGAGTAACTACACCATTCTGGAATTTGAATTCCCACCAATAGTGTAAGAGGGTTCCCCTTTCTCTGCATTTTCACCAATACCTATTGTTTCCTGTGTTGTTAATTTTAACTATTCTAACTCATATGAGGTGATTTCTCATTATAGTTTTGATTTGTAGTTCCCTGATGTTGAGTGATACTGAGAATCTTTTCTTCTCTTTTTTTTTAGTTTTATCAACTTTGCCCATATCAGTGGTTTTTTTCATTCTATTTTTTTATTTAAATCTAAGTTAGTTAATATATAGTGTAATAATGATTTCAGGAATAGAATTTCGTGATTCATCACATATAACACCCAGTGCTCATCCTAACAAGTGTCCTCCTTAATGCCGCACACCCAATTAGCCCATCCCCCCCACCCAACACCCCACCAGCAACCCTCAGTTTGTCCTCTGTATTTAAGAGTGCTGAGAATCTTTTTGTGTATTTTGGCCATCTGTATGTCTTCTTTATAGAATTGCCTGTTCACACTTCCTGCCTATATTTTCACTGGATTATTTGTTTTTGGGTGTTGAGTTAAATAAGTCAGTCAGAGAAAGCCAAATACTATATGACTGCACTCATATGTGGAATTTAAGAAACAAAACAATTGATCGTAGGAGAGAAAAAGAGAGGAAAACCAAGAAACAGACTCTTAACTATAGTGAAGAAACTGATGGTTACAAGAGGGAAGGTAGGTGAGAGGATGGTTTAAATAGGTGATGGAGATTAAGGAATGCACTTGTGATGAGCACTGGGTGTTATATTTAAGTGTTGAATCACTAAGTTGTATACTTGAAACTAATATTACACTGTATGTTAGATAACTGGAATGTAAATAAAAATTTAAAAAACACGATGCTCCAAAATCTTCGGGATAAAGCAAAAGTGATTCTAAGAGGGAAGCTTATAACAAACAGGCCTACTTTGAGAAGCAAAAAAAACCTCAAATAAAAAACCTAACTTTACACTAAAAAAATCTAGAAAAAGAACACTAACCAAAACCCAGAGCCAGTAGAAGGAAGGACATTATAAATATTAGAGTAGAAATAAATGATATGGAATCTTTAAAAAACAATACAACAGGGGTGTCTAGGTGGCTCAGTTGGTGACCTCACAGTCTGTGAGTTTGAGCTGCGCATCAGGCTCTGTGCTGACAGCTCAGAATCTGGAGCCTGCTTCGAATTGTGTGTCTCCCTCTCTCTGTGTTCCTCCCCTGCTCGTGCTCTGTCTCTCTCTCTCTCTCAAAAATAAATGAAGATTTAAAAAACAATACAACAAATCAATGTTATAAAAATTATATGCCAATAAACTGGAGAATCTGGATGAAATGGACACATTCATAGACACATATAAACTAACAAAACTGAAGCAGAATGAAATAAATTGAACAGACTCATAGCTAGCAAAGAAATGGGATCAGTAATCAAAAATCTCCCAACAAACAAAAGTCTAGGGTCAAATGTTTCCCTAGGAGAATTCTACCAGACATTTAAAGAACATTTAATACCTACTCTTCTCAAACTGCTCCAAACAATATAAATGGAAGAAAACTTACAAACTCATTCTAGAAGGCCAGCATTACCTTCATTCCAAAACCAGACAAAGACCCCACTAATAAGAAAAAATTACAGGCCAATATCCTTGATGAAGAGGATGTAAAAATTCTCAAGATAATTGCAAATCAAATTGAATAGTACATTTAAAAATTATTCACCATGATCAAGTGGGATTTATTCCTGGGCTGCAGGGCTGGTTCAATATTCACAAATCAATCAAATGTGATACATCATATTAATTAAAAAAAGGATAAGAACCATATGACCCTGTCAATAGATGCAGAAAAATCACTTGACAAAATATAGCACCCATTCTTGATGAAAACTCTCAACAAAGTAGGTATAGATGGAACACACCTCAACATCATAAAGCCCATATACAAAAGATGTACAGCTAATATCATCCTCAATGGGGAAAAAACTGAAAGCATTTCCTCTATGGTCAGGACAAGACAGAGATGTCACTATCATTATTACTATTTAACATAGTACTGGAAGTCTTAGCTTCAGCAATCAGACAACAACAAAACAAAATAAAAGTCATCTGTATCAGCAAGAAAGAAGTCAAACTTTACTTTTCACAGATGACATGATACTCTAGGTAGAAAACCCGAAGGACTCAACCAAAACAATTGATAAAATTAATACATGGATTTAGCAAAGTCAAAGGATAAAAAAAATCAACATATGTAAATCTGTTGCATTTTTCTACACCAATAATGAAGCAGCAGAAAAACAAATCAAGGAATAGATCCCATTTGCAATTGCACCAAAAACAATAAGATACCTAGAAATAAAACTAACCAGAGAGGTAAAAGATCTGTGCTCTGAAAACTACAAACACGTATGAAAGAAATTGAAGTGGACAAAAAGAAATGGAAAAACATTCCATGCTCATGTATTGGAAGAACAAACACTGCTAAAATGTCTATACTATCCAAAGCAATCTACACATTTAATGCAACCCTTACCAAAATATCACCAGCATTTTTTTCACAGAGCTAGAACAAACAATCCTAAAATATGTATGGAATCACAAAAGACCTCGAATAGCCAAAGCAATTCTGAAAAGGAAAAGCAAAGCTAGAGGCATCATGATTCCAGATTTCAAGCTATATTACAAAGCTGTAGTTATGAAGACAGTATGGTACTGGCACGGAAACAGAAGCATAGATCAATGGAACACAGAGATCAATAGAAAACCCAGAAATTGACCCACAACTATATGGTAGACTAATCTTCAACAATGCAGAAAAGAATAGCCAATGAAAAAAGACAGTCTTTCCAACAAATGGTGTTGAGAAAACTGGACCGCAACATTAAAAAGAATGAAGCTGGGCCACTTTATTACACCATACACAAAAATAAATTCAAAATGGATGAAAGACCTAAATGTGAGACAGGAAACCATCAAAATCCTAGAAGATAACACAGTCAGCAACCTCTTTGAATTTGACTGGAGGAACTTCTTACTAGACACATCACCAGAGGCAAAGGAAACAAAAGCAAAAATGAACTATTAGGACTTCATCATGATAAAAGCTTCTACACAATGAAAGAAACAATTAACAAAACTAAAAGGAAGTCTATGGAATAAGAGAAGATATTTACAAATGACATACCAGATAAAGGGTAGTATCCAAAATTTATAAAGAAGTTATCAAACTCAACACCCAAAAACAAATAATCTAGTTAAAATGGGCAGAAGACGAATAAACACTTTTCCAAAGAAGACATCCAGATAGCTACCAGACTCATGAAAAGATGCTCAACATCATTTATCATAAGGGAAATACAAATTAAAACCATAATGAGATACCACCTCACACCTGTCAGAACGGCTAAAATTGACAACACAAGAAACATCAGGTGTTGGTGAAGATGTGGAGAAAGGGGAACATTCTTGTACTGTTGATGATAATGCAAACTGGTGAGTCACTCTGGAAAACAGTATGAAGGTTCCTCTACCTGTTAAAAATACAATTACCATATGACCCAGCAATTGTGCTACTAAGTATTTACCCAAAGGATACAAAAATACTAATTTGAAGGCATACGTGCACCCCAATGTTTATAGCAGCATTATCAACAATAGCCAAACTATGGAGAGAGTCCAAATGTCCATCAATTGATGAACAGATAAAAAAGATGTGATAAATATATACAATAGAATATTACTCATCCATCAAAAAATGAAATCTTGCCATTTGCGATGACATGGATGGAGATAGAGTGTATTATGCTAAGCAAAGTAAGTCAGTTCGGAGAAAGAAAAATACCATGTGATTTCACTCATTGTGGAATTTAATGAACAAAACAGATGAATATATGGGAAGTGGAGAAAAGAGAAGGAAACAAACCACAAGAGACTCTTAACAGAGAACAAACTGAGGGTTGATGGAAGGAGGTGGAAGGGGGATGTGTTAGAAAGGTAATGGGTATTAAGGAGGGCACTTGTTATGATGAGCACTGGGTGTTGTACGTAATGGTGAATCATTAAATTCTACGTCTGAAACCAATATTGCAGTGTATTTTAACTAACTTGAATTTAAATAAAAATTAAAAAAAATAAAAATAAGATATTTTCTCATTTCAAAATAAATAAGTATATAAAAATAAATAATAGGAAGATTTTTTAACAAAACAAATCAATGAAGAGAGGAGCTGTTTTTTTGAAAAGATCAACAAAATTGATAAACCATTAGCCAGATTCATTAGAGAAAGAGAACTCAAATAAACAAAATCAGAAATCAACTAGAAGAAATAACAACCAATACCACAGAAATACAAAGGATTGTAAGAGAATATTATGATAAATTATATGCCAAAAAATTGGACAATCTAGAAGAAATGGATAAATTCCATATATAGAAGCATATGAACTACCAAAACTCAAATAGGAAAAAATAGAAAACTTGAGCAGACTGATAACCAGCAATGAAATTGAATTACTAATCAAAAAACTCCCAACAAACAAAAGTCTATTACCAGATGGCTTCACAGATGAATTCTACCAAACATTTATTTA
>NW_024414914.1:0-5026 GCF_014898765.1 Herpailurus yagouaroundi | reverse complement strand
TTATATATATATACACACACACATATACACATACATACATACATACACACACACACATATATATGTATATGTATATTTTTAAATATTTATTTATCTTTGAGACAGAGGCAGAGCAGGAGCAGGGTAGGGACAGAGAGAGAGGGAGACACAGAATCTGAAGCAGGCTCCAGGCTCTAAGCTGTCAGCACAGGGCCTGACGTGGGGCTCGAACTCATGGACTGCGAGATCATGACCTGAGCCGACCCAGGCACCCCTCTGCTCTTCCACTTCTTACTAGACATGTCACTGGAGGCAAGGGAAACAAAAGCAAAAATGAACTATTGGGATTTCATCAAGATAAAAAGCTTCTGCACAGAGAAGGAAACAATCAACGAAACTAAAAGGCAGCCTACGGAAAGGGAGAAGATATTTGCAAGTGACATATTGGGTAAAGGGTTAGTATCCAAAATCTATAAAGAACTTATCAAATTCAACACCCCAAACACAAATAATCCAGTTAAGAAATGAGTAAAAGACGTGAGTACACATTTTTCTAAAGCAGACATCCAAATGGCTAACAGACATGCAAAGATTCTCAACATCTCTCATCATCAGGGAAATACAAATCAAAACCATGATGAGATAGCATCTCACACCTGTCAGAATGGCTAAAATTAACAACACAAGAAACAATAGGTGCTGGTGAGGATGTGGAGAAAGGGGAATCCTCTTGCACTGTTGGAGGGAATGCAAACTGGTGCAGCCACTCCGGAAAACAGTATGGAGTTTCCTCAAAAACTTAAAAATAGAACTGCTTTATGATTTAGGGGCCCCTGGGTGGCTCAATCAGTTGAATGTCCAACTTTAGCTCAGGTCATGATCTCATGGTTTGTGGGTTCGAGCCCTACGTCAGGCTCTGTGCTGACAGCTTGGAGCCTGGAGCCTGCTTAGGATTCTGTGTCTCCTCCTCTCTCTGCCCCTCCCCACCCCATTCTCTCCCCGCCCTCTCAAAAAATTAAAAAACTACCGTATGATCTAGCAATTGCACTACTAGATACTTACCTAAAGGATACAAAAATATAGATTTGAAGGGGTACATGCACCCTGATGTTTATAGCAGCCTTATCAACAGTAGCCAAACTATGGAAAAAGCCCGAATGTCCATCACCTGATGAGCGGATAAAGAAGATGTGGTATATATATATATACAATGGAATATTACTCAGCCATCAAAAGAATGAAATCTTGCCATTTGCCATGACATGGATGGAGCTATAGTGTACTTTGCTATACGAAATAAGTCATTCAGAGAAAGACAAATATTGTATGATTTCACTCATGTGGAATGTAAGAAACAAAATCGATGAATATATGGGAAGGGGGAAAAAAGAGGGAAGAAAACCATAAGAGACTCTTTACAATAGAGAACACACTGAGGGTTGATGGAGGGAGGTGGGTGGGGGATAGGCTAAATGGGTGATGGGTAT
Source organism: Herpailurus yagouaroundi (assembly GCF_014898765.1). Taxonomy (NCBI): domain Eukaryota; kingdom Metazoa; phylum Chordata; class Mammalia; order Carnivora; family Felidae; genus Herpailurus; species Herpailurus yagouaroundi. The sequence continues at coordinate 3,560 of NW_024414914.1, read as the reverse complement.
TAAGGAGGGCACTTGTTATGATGAACACTGGGTGTTATATGTAAGTGATGAATCACTAAATTGTACTCCTGAAACCAATATTACACTATATGTTAACTGACTAGAATTTAAATACAAACTTAAAAAAATAATGATTGAAAAAAACAAAAATATCTACTCTTCCTTCTCCAAAGAGTTATTGTAAAGATCAAAGGAGAATATCTGTGTGAAAATGTCTTGAAAACTGTAAATCAACATATACAGGAAGGGAATCATTGCTTGGCTTACTTACCTTTGAGTGTTAATTTTAAGAGTGAAAAAAAGTGTTCTTTGGAAGGACTCCTTATAGTCGGTCCCAGTATATACCAAGTATAAGTATATTTAATGGGATAATGTATTTTTTTCATATGGGGCAAATGTAGAGATTGCAAATGAACTTTTGACATTTCAAAATTTGAATGCCTTGATGGAAGTATATTATGAAATTAAAGAAAAGTACCATTTTATGTTCAAGCCTGATTTTTTGTGAGGCTCCTGAAGATGCTTTTAACCTCCCAGACAGTAAAACCTACCATAGGTTTGATAATAGGTGGTACATTCTATCCTCTTTGACAGTCTTCCCTGGACTGGGTATTGTAAATAGGATGTCTATTATGATTGTTGTGTATGACATCTAATTATGGACATACACACACACATACACACACATAGCTCCTTTGTCATTTCTCTGAGGCCCTTCATCCTCAGCAGTCCGAAACTCCTCTTAACACTAACTCTCCTAGTAAGCAAACCAAAAAAATTGCCTCCTCTAACTTCTTCTCAGGTTTGTTATGAATCAGAGAATCTGATAGAATTGCATTATGTTTACACTAGCTACACACCAGTGATTTCTGAACACTGATCACTCTTTAGGTTCATGATGTTTTGTCCTAAAGCTAACATCAGCCATCTGGGAAGGGCTATTATTTAAGCAAACACAGCCAATTGTGACTGAGGCATTGGATCATACTGAACTGCAAGATTTCTTCTAAGGATGAAAGAAAATAATAAAAAATCACAATAGCAAGGGACACTTTGAGACCCAGCTTAGTTTTCTGAAAGGAGAAAAAGAAAGGTATTTGTTTGAAACTCTGGGCCCTTAGGGTGGTTCACCAGAGCACACTAAGCCTTAGGAATTATGTCTAATTTATCTTAGAGAAGACAGAACTCACAGCTTAAAAATTCAAAGCAAAGATAGCTCTATTCTCAATATGTATAAAATAACTGAATGTGAGCATGACCTAAAGGAAATTAGACTGCACATAATCCTGCATTCTGGTGCACTGCAGTATTAACTTGAAAATATAGAGCTTTGGGTTTTGTGGAAGGAAATAGAAGTTGGGATGTACAATGAAGCAAAGAAGGAGATGCCCTTGGAAATATGAATTGCTATAAAATGAAAGCAGTGTCTAATCAAATAAGAGCCTCCTATAGATAGACTATCCCTCACATCTGGGTATCTTGGCTATCTGTCTCTTATTAGGAAAAAAAAAAAAGTGGGTCATGGAATAATACCAGAGCAGATCTCTTTCAGCTGGACAAGCTTTAAAAGAAAAAAACAGTCTCCTGCTCTTTTCTAGTGCCTCTCAGTCAGTATCTTTTTTTTTTTAATCTGCATCTACCAGCCATTTCCCAGCCATCTACCTACTTGAATTTCATTCTGGTCTGTGTTCTACGCATGCTATGTGTCGCATGCATCCATGCGAATTGGTGCCCAAACCAGGCATGCTAAAAGTGCTGGCATCCTGAAACAGATTGGCCCTACCGTTTATTCACTGATGGCTTGCACTAGCAGATATCATCTTCTCAGTTTGATGATAAAGCAGGGTTGAAAGTGAGGAGGAGACTGTTTTGCTTCCAAAAGGATTTGAGTATTGAAATGTGCTTGGAACAAAAGTTTCCTTCTTTCTAGGACAATACACATGGATCTTCCCAGATATTGTGTGTGGATGGGGAGTCAGGGGAGATGTATAGGCAATGTGAGAGAGTAGAGGACTGGGATTCAGGGGTTCAGGAAAACCCGGAATCTTAGACTGTGTTTCACCAAATCTAGGACTCTGGCAAGTGGCTGATCCTTCTGAGTCTCAATTTTCCCATTTGCAAAATAATAGTAATGATAGTAACAAACAGTTGAGAGACGAGGTGTACACGTGCCAGAGAAAGACTGCCAGGGTTTGAGTTCTGGCTCTGCTGTATTACTTACAACAGTCTATATCTCGGTTTCCTTTTATTTATTTTTTTATCTAGGTGAAGCTTGAACTATATTGCTGGTTGAAGAATGTAGCAATTTAGTTTTTAAAAAATTAATAAACTTTATTTTTTAGGGAAGTTTTAGGTTCCCAGAAAAATTGAGCAGAAGTACAGAGTTCCCATTTATCCCCTGGCCCCATACATGCACATGCTCAGCCTCCCCCACTAACAACATTTCCTACCAGACTGGGACATTTGTTACAATCAGTGAACCTATACTGACATACCGTAATCACCCAAAGACCACTGTTTACATTAGGGTTTACTTTTGATATTGTACAGTCTGTGGGTTTAGACAAATGTATAATGACATGTATCCACCATTGTAGTGTCATATAGGATAGGTTCACTGCCCTGAAAATCCACTGTGCTCTATGTATCCCTGTCTCTCTGCCAACCCCTGGAAACCACTGATATTTTCACTGTCTCCATAGTTTTGCCTTTTCCAGAATGTCATATAGTTGGACTCATGCAGTATGTAGCCTTTTCAGATTGGCTTCTTTCAATTAGTAACATGCATGAAGTTTCCTCCATGTGTTTTCATGGCTTGGTAGTTCATTTTTTCTTTAGCACTGAATAATATTCTATTGTCTGGACACTACAGTTTATTCATTTGCCTTTTGAAGGACATTTTGATTGCTTCCAAGTTTTGGAAATTATTAATAAAGCTGCCACAAGCATTTATGTGCAGGTTTTTGTGTGGATATATGTTTCTAAATACCAAGGACCAATCATAGGTCAAGAGTATTTTTAGTTATTTTTAAAAAGTTTTATCAAGGGGATTGGTTTGTTTCATCTAGGTTATCAGATTTGGGCATAGAATGTCCATAATATTCCTTTACCTTCTTTTTAATGTCCATGAGATCTTTAGTGATGTCTCCTTTTTCATTTCTGATATTAGTAATTTGTGTCTGCTCTCTTTTTTTCTTAGCCTGGCTAGAAGCTTACTGATTTTATTATCTTTTCAAACAAACAGCTTTTGATTTTGTTGATTTTCTCTATTGATTTCAGTTTCATTTATTTCTGCTTGAATTTTTGTTCTTACTTTGGATTTAATTTGATCTTCTTTTTCTGGTTTCCTAAGGTGGAAGCTTAGATTATTGATCTTAGATCTTTATTCTTTTGCAGTATATTCATTCAATGCTGTAAATTTCCCTCTAAGCACTGTTTTCACGGTGTCAGACTTTGATAAGTTGTGTTTTCACATTTATTTAGTTAAAAATATTTTTAAGAGACCCAGTAAAAAGAACTACAGGCCAATATCCCTGATGAATATGGATGCAAAAATTCTC
>NW_024414913.1:0-9796 GCF_014898765.1 Herpailurus yagouaroundi | reverse complement strand
CATTTGTTTTTTTTCTTAAATTCCACCCATGAGTGAAATCATATGATATTTGTCTTTCTCTGATTTATTTCACTTAGCGTAATACTCTCTAGCCCTTAACTCAACATTGTTACAAATGGTAAGATTCCATTCTTTTTCATGGCTGAGTAATATTCCGTTGTATGTATATTCTTCCACACCTTCTTTATACATTTATAAGTCAATGGATATTTGGGCTCTTTCCATAATTTGGCTATTGTAGATAATGCTGCTACAAACATGGGGATGCATGTCCCTTTGATTTATATTCTTGTATTCTTTGGGTAAATACCTAGTAGTGGAATTGCTGGGTCATAGAGCAGTTCTAGTTTTAACTTTTTGAGGAAGCTCCATACTATTTTCCAGGGTGGCTACACCCGTCAATTGGCATTCCCACCAACAGTGTAAGAGGGTTGCCCTTTCCCCACATCCTTGCCAACACCTGTTGCTTCTTGTGTTATTAACTTTAGCCATTCTGACAGGTGTGAGGTGATATCTCATTGTAGTTTTGATTTGACTTGATGATGAGTGACGTTGAGCATCTTTTCATGTGTCTGTTGGCCATCTGTCTGTCTTCTTTGGGAAAATGTCCATTCATGTATTCTGCCCATTGCTTAACTGGATTGTTAGTTTTTTGGATGTTGAGTTTGATAAGATCTTTTATATATTTTGGATACTAGCCCTTTATGAGATATGTCCATTGCAAATACCTTCTCCCATTTCGTAGGCTGCCTTTTAGTTTTGCTAATTGTTTCCTTTGCTGTGCAGAAGCTTTTTATTTTGATGAAGTACCAATAGTTTATCTTTGCTTTTGTTTCCCTTGCCTCAGGAGACATGTCTAGGAAGAAGTTGCTATGGCCCATCTCAATAGGGTTAGTGCCTGTGTTCTTTTCTAGGATTTTTATGGTTTCCTGTCTCACATCTATGTCTTTAATCCATTTTGGGTTTGTTTTTGTGTAGGGTGTAAGAAAGTGGTCCAGTTTCATTCTTTTGCAGGTTGCTGTCCAGTTTTTCTAACACCATTTGTTGAAGAGACTGTGTTTTTCCCATTGGATATTCTTTTGTCCTTTGTGGAAAATTAATTGAGCATATATTTGTGGAATTATTTCTGGGTTTTCTATTCTGTTCTATTGATCTATGTGTCTATTTTTGTGTCAGTACCATACTATTTTGATCACTACAACTTCATACTATAACTTGATGTCTGGAATGATGATGCCTGCAGTTTTTCTTTTCTTTTTCAAGGTTGATTTGGCTATTCAGGCAGGGTCTTTTGTGTTTCCATACAAATTTTAGGATTGTTTGTTCTAGTTCTGTGAAAAATACTATTGGTATTTTGATGGGGATTGCATGAAATGTGTAGGTTGTTTCGGGAAATATAGAGTTTTAAAAATTTTTTTTTTAAAATATTTTTAATCTTATTTTTGAGAGAGAGAGACAGAGTGTGAACAGAGAAGGGGCAGAGACAGAGGGAGACACAGAATCTGAAGCAGGCTCCAGGCTCTGAGCTGCCAGCACAGAGCCCAATGAGGGGCTCAAACTTACAAACTGTGAGATTATGACCTGAGCCAAAGATGGACAGCTGAGCCACCCAGGCACCCTGAAAATATAGAAATTTTAACAATATTTGATATTCCAATCTATGATCGTGGAATGTATTTTCATTTCTTTCTGTCATCTTCAATTTCTTTCATCAGAGTTTTATAGTTGTCAGAGTACAAGTCTCTTATCTCTTTGGGTAGGTTTATTCCTAGATGTCTTATTGTTTTTGGTGCAACTTTAAATGGGATTGATTCCTTGATTTTTCTTTCCGCTTCTTCATCATTGGTCTACAGAAATGCAACAGATTTCTGCACATTGATATTTCATAATGCAACTTTACTGAATTCATGTATCCGTTCAGCAATTTTTTGGTGGAATCTTTTGGGTTTTCTATATAGCGTATCAGGTCATCTGCAAATAGTGAAAGTTTATTTAGATGCCTTTTAATTCTTTTTGTTGTGTGATTACTATGGCTAGGACTTCCAACACTACAGTAAAAGAAACAGTGGCGAGAGTGGACATTCCTGTCTTTTTCCTGATCAAAGAGGAAAAGCTCTTAGTTTTGGCCCTTTCAGGATGATATTAGCTGTGGGTTTTTCATATTTGGTCTTTATTATGTTGAGCTTTGTTGAGCTTTGTTCCTTCCAACCTTACTTTGTTGAGGGTTTTTATCATGAATGGATGTTATACTTTATCCAGTGCTTTCTCTGCATCTGTTGCAAAGATCATACATGGTTCTTATCCTTTCTTTTATTAATGTAGTATATCACGTTGATTGATTTGTGAATTTTGAACCACCCTTACTACTGAGGAATTAATCCCTCTTGATTGTAGTGACTGATTTTTTTTAATGTATTGTTAGATTAAGTTTGCTAATATTTTATTGAGAAGTTTTGCATCCATGTTCATCAGAGATATTGGCTATAGTTTTCCTTTTTAGTGACATCTTTATCTGGTCTTGGTATCAGGATAATGCTGGCCTCATAGAATGAGTTTAGAAGTTTTCCTTTTCTATTTTTTGGAATAGTTTAAAAAGAATATGTATTAACTCTTCTTTTTAAAAATGTTTATTTATTTTTTTGAGAGAGAGTACAAGCGGGGGAGGTGTATAGAGGGGGACAGAGGATCTGAAGTGGGCTCTGCACTGACAGCAGAGAGCTCGATGTGGAGCTAGAACTTATGAACCAGAAGATCATGAGCTTAGCTGAAATCAGACACTCAACCAACTGAGCCACCCAGGTGCCCCAGTACTAAGTCTTCTTTAAATGTTTGGTGGAATTTGCCTGTGATGCCATCTGGCCCTGGACTTTTGGTTGTTGGGAGTTTTCTGGTTACTGATCCAATTTCTTTGCTGGTTATCTGTTCAAGTTTTCTATTTCTTCCTGTTTCAGTTCTGGTAGTTTATTTGTTTCTAGGAATTTACCTATTTCTTTCAGATTGTCTAATTTTTTGGAATATATTTTTCATAATATTCTCTTATAATTGTTTGCATTTCTGTAGTGTTGATTGTTATTTCTCCTCTCTCATTTGTGATTTTATTTTGTTCCTTTCCCTTTTCTTTTTGATAAGTCTGGCTAGGGAGGTATCAATTTTATTAATTTTTTTGAAGAAACCAGTCTCTGGTTTCATTGATGTTCTATTATTTGTTTAGTTTCTATATTATTTATTTTTGTTCTCATTATTATTATTTCCCTCCTTTGGCTGGCATTAGGCTTTGCTTGTTGTTCTTTCTTAGCTCATTTAGGTGTAAGATTTGGTTGTTTATTTGAGACTTTTCTTGCTTCTTAATGTAGGACTGTATTGCTATATACTTCCCTTTTAAGACTGCTTTTTCTGCATCCCAAAGGCTTTGGACCATTGTGTTCTCATTTTTAATTTGCTTCCATGGTTTATTTTTTATTTCTTCTTTAATTTCCTGTTTAGTAGCATTCATTGTTTAGTAGCATGATGTTGAACCTCCATGTACTGGTGGTCTTTCCAAATGTTTTTTCTTGTGGTTGATTTCAAGTTTCACAGCATTGTGGTCAGACAATATTTGTATTTGTTGAGACCTGATTTGTGACCTAATATGTGATCTATTCTGGAGAATGTTTTATGTACACTTGAAATATGGTGTATTTTGTTGTTTTAGGATGAAATGTTCTGAATATATGTTAAATCCATCTGATCCAGTGTTTTATTCAAAGCCATTGTTTCCTTGTTGATTTTCTGTTTAGATGATCTATTAATGTAAGTGGAGTGTTAAAGTCCCCTACTTTTATTGTATTATTATCAATGAGTTCCTTTATGTTTGTTATTAATTGTTTTATATATTTGGGCATTTCATGTTGGGTGCATAAATATTTACAATTGTTAGACCTTCTGTTTGGATTGTCCCCTTTATTATGATATAGTGTCCTTCTTCATCTCTTGTTACAGTCTTTGGTTTAAAATCTAGTTGGTCTGGGGTTACCTGAATGGTTCAGTCGGTTGAGGCTCTGACTTTGTGTCAGGATCATGATCTCATGGTTCATAAGTTTGAGCCCCACATTGGGCTTGCTGTTGTCAGTGCAGAGCCCTCTTCAGATCCTCTGTCCTCCTCTCTCTGTCCAACCCCTGTTCACACACTCTCAAAAATAAACAAACATTTACAAAAATAAAAAAATAAAATCTAGTTTGTCTGATATGACTATGGCTACTCTGGCTTTCATTCGATGTCCATTTGCATGATAAATATTTCTCCATCCTCTCATTTTCAATCTGTAGTTTCTTTAGGTCTAAAATGAGTGTCTTCTAGGCAATATAGATGGATCTTGTTTTTTATTCCCTCCATTCTGACACCTTATGTGTTTTGATTGGAACATTCAGTCCATTTATATTCAGAGTAATTATTGATAGATACATATTCAGTGCCATTTATTTTGTTGTTTCTGGTGATTTTCTCTGTTCCTTTTTTTTCTTTGTCACTTCTGGTGTTTCCTTTCAGTTCAGAGTCCACTTTAATATTTCTTGCAGAGCTGGTTTAGTGGTTATGAACTCTTTTAGTTTTTGTTTGTCTGGGAAACTGTGTTTTCTTCTATTCTGAGTGACAGCCTTGCTGGGTAGAGAATTCTTGACTGCAGGTTTTTCCCATGCAGCATTTTGAATATATCATACCAATCCCTTCTGGCTTGCTAAGTTTCTTTTGACAGATATGCAGTTACCATCATGAGTCTTCCCTTGTAAGTTAAGGGCTTCTTTTGTCTTGCTGATTTTAAGATTTTTTTCTTTATCACTGTATTGTACAAATTTAACTATAATATGTCTTGGTGTTGGCCTGCTTTTGGTGATTTTGATGGGATTTTGATGGGATTTCTCTGTGTTTCCTGGTTTTGGATTTCTGTTTCCTTCCTAGATTAGGGAAGTTTTTAGCTATTATTTCCTCAAATAAAATTTCTGCCTCCCCCCCCCCTTCTTCTGCTGGGACTCCTATAATATGAATGTTATTACGTTTGATGGAGTCACTGAGTTCCCTAGATCTATTCTTGTTTTCTATAATTCTTTCTCTCCTTTGCTCAGCTTCACTAATTTCCATTATTTTGTCTTCTAGGTCACTAATTTGTTCTTCTGCTTCTTCCAGCCCAGTGCTCATTGCATCAAGCCTGTTTCTATTCTCATTTATTGCAATCTTCACTTCTGATTGATTCTTTTTTATCTGTTTTTATCTTTGTATTAAGGATCACCCTGATGTCTTTTATTCTTTTCTCAGGCCCAGTGAGTGTATGATTGTTACTTTACATCCTCGATGAGGCATGTTACTTATATGTATTTCAGTTAGATCTTTGGCTGTGGCCTCATCTGTTCTTTCATTTGGGACAAATTCCTTCATCTTGGCATTTTGTCTAAGTCTCTGCCTTCTTTTTTGTGTTAGAAAAAGCAGTTATGTTTCCTCTCCTGAGAATAATGGCTTTGTGAAGAAGACATGTGTCCAGGGCCTTGTGCTTCAGGAAGTGTCTCTGGTGTGTTCTGCATGTGCTCTGCTGTTGGTTTTTGGTTGTGCTATCCTTCATGCCAGTTATCTGCAGAGGCTCTCCTTGCCTGCTATTGGCAATCTTTGGTGCTTGGCCAGAATGTGATGAGTTTTAACTAATTGTGCTCTGGTCTGCTTATTAAATGTGACCTGATATACTTCCATGAGAACTGAGGCCCTGCAGAATTCTGGTGGAGAGACATGGTGTGGGCAGGCATTTGTGCCAATCTTCTGCATGAAGGGCCTGTCACACTCAGACTGATGCAAGCTTGATTGAGAAGGGCAGTCCCACCAGAGCACAGAGCTGTGGGGCTTGGTGTAAGCAAGTTAGGTAGCCAGTGTGAGTGCTGTCCTGTTTCCAGCTGGTGCCTCTGTGTTTATGCAAATGGGTTGGGGGGGTGGATGGCATCAGCCAGCTCCTTTGTCCTAGGTAAGGTATCTCCATGACTGCTGCCTTTCAGAGAAACACTTTGAGAAAAGGAAATAATCTCCCACCTGTGTGCCCCAGGCATTCTTCAAATCATCATTTCCACCCTGTCTGCCCCTGGGTTGTTTACCTAACCTCTCTGCAGGAGCAGGGAAGTACCCTCAGTGCTCCATCCCAGCCAACCCTCCTGGCCTTTAAACTCTAGGCTTTAAGCCCTGCTGGTTGCAAGAACTTACAAAGTTCAGCCCTCTCATTTTCCAAGCTAATGACTTTGGGGGAAATGTTCTCTTTGTGCATTCCCCTGTGTGGTCTACTCTCTCTTGCCATATTCTATGACCATGGCTCCCTCCCCTCTGCAGCATCCACAATCCATTATTCCCTTCAATCATGTCTCTATACTTCCTAACTTCTTTGATGTGGCCTCTTCTGTCCCTTTAGTTGTGGAGTTTGTCTTCAGGTTGTCAGTCTTCAGGTTGATTTCTAAGGTGTTTAGGAAGATTTGATAGTCATTTAGTTGTGTTCATGGGACTCGGTGAGCCTAGGATCCTCGTACTGTGCTGCCATCTTCCTCTCCTCACCTCTTCATTTCATTTAGTTCATTATCTGAGGTTTTGTGTTGTTCTTTCTTTTGGACCATATTCCTCTGTCTCCCAATTTTGCTTGACTTTCTGTGTTTATTTTTATGAATTAGTGGGACAACTGCTTTTCCTAAACTTGAAAGAATGGTCTTCTGCAAGGTTGTCCCCCATGTAGATTATGTGTGCTTGGTAGCTTTTGCCAGGTTACTGGAGCTGTGGCTGGTGTGAGGTGGGGTTCCCAAGGATCTCCACTCAGTGAGAGCCCTGGCAGGATAAGTATAGCTGAAGTAGGTGCATATCAGTGTATTCCATGGGCTCTCCGTGCTGTGGGTACCCTGGCAAGACAGGTAAGTCTAAAGTGTGTGCAAGCCATGGTGTTCCAAGATTCTACATGCAGAGGACACTTTGGCATGATAGCTGAAGCTGAGGTGGGTGTTATCTGGGATTTCCTGGGGTTTTCTGCTCAGAGGGTATCCTGGCAGCATGGGTTGAGCTGAGACAGTGTGCAGGCTGGGACATCTCAGGGCTCTTCATGCAGAGGGCACTCTGGCAAGACAGCTGAAGCTGAAATGTGTGCAAGCCAGAATGTCCTGGTGTGTTCTTTGCAGGGGGTGTGTGCCCTGGCAGAGTGGCTGGAGCTGTGGCAGTGTGCAGGCTATGATGTCCCTGGGCTCTCTGCACAGAGGGTACCCTGGCAGAATAGCTGAAACTAAACTGGGTATAATCTTGAGGACCCAGGGCTTTACTCAGAGAAGGTACATTGTCAAGACCACTAAAGCTGAAGTAATGTAAACTAGGGTGTTCTAGGACTCTTCACACAGAGGGTACCCTAATAGGGTAGGGTATAGGCTAGGAGGTCCTAGGGCACTCCATTCAAGGGGCATTTTGGCAGAATAGCTAAAGCTAAGGTGGACATAGGCTAGTGTGGTCTCTAGGCTCTCTGCACAAAATGTGCCCTGGCAAGACACCAGAAGCTGAAGTGGTTGCAGGCTGGGTTGTCTTGGGGCTCTCTACATTGAGGGCAACCTGGTGGGGCAGCTGAAGCTGAATTGGGTATAAGCTGGGGTGTTCCAAGGTGCTCAGCAAAAGGGGGGTCCTGTCCAGTTGGCTGGAGCTGAGGCAAGTACAGGTGAATCTGTTCTAGGTTGTACCATGCAGGGGGTGCCCTGGCAGGGTAGCTAAAACCAATGCAGATCTGAGCCTTGGGTTCCTGGGTTGCTCCATTCAGGTGGCACCATGTCAGGGTGCCTGGATCTGAAGAAGACATCAGCTGAGAAGTTCTAAGGTACTCTGCACTGGGGGTTCCCTAGCAATCTATCTGAAGCCAAAATAGAGTAGGCCTAGAGTGTTCCAGAGTGCTTTGCACCTATGTCACTTTGGCACAAAGGTTAGAGATGTAGTGAGCACTAACCAGGGGTGTCCCCATGTGTGCTGCCCTGTGGCCACCCTGCTGGGATGGCTGGGGATAGTGTAGCCTAGGGGCCTGAGCCTCAGTAAGTCAGCATATTGGTAGGGTGCTTGGACTGTGCATTGGTCTATGTCTTCAAGATGGAGGGGTAGTGTAGACCGGTCTGCTCCCAATGAGGATTACAACAACTCTGCTATTTGGCTGAAATCTTGGGCTGGGACTTTTATATGATAATTGCTATTTTAAACCATGGCTTTTTTTTTTTTTCTGTGCTGCTGTGCAACAGGGGCTGGTGTGGGTCTACAGACCTGGGCTTACTTACATGACAGACCAGCTTGTGCACCTGGGCTCTGCTCTCCACAGTGTTAAGATGGGCGGGGGGAGATGGAGCAGGAGCTTAAACCCTGATGCCAGTCCCTCCCTGCCTCCTGCAGAGGGTGTTCCAGCAGCTCCCCCACTGTTTGCAGAATTCTAGTGCTAGCTCTTTTATATGCTAATTGCTCTTTTAAACCATAGCTTGTGTGTGTGCGTGTGTGTGCCCCAGCATCATATCTGGTTTTACTTTCTTTAATGAGATTATATTCTTTAATTAGATTATGTTTTCTTAATATAGGTTATGTGTGTTTCTTGTTAAATTTATTCCTAAGCATTTTATAGGCTCTGTCATTATTTGAATGAAATGTTTTTTCTGATTTCTATTCTTAAATGCTTATTGCTAGAAGAGGAAAGCTATTGATTTTTGTATCTTTATCCTTTCAGTTTAAAATAAATGCTTTATCAAATTTTGTCATTTAATATAGTAAAGTCTTAACAGCTTTATTGAGAAAAAAATTCACATACCATGCAATACACCTATTTAGAATACAAAATTGAGTGGCTTTTCGACCATTGAACAAAGTTGTACAGCCATCACTACAATCCATGTTAGGACATTTTTATCACCCCCAAAAGAAACTCCATATCTATTAGTAGTCAATCCCAACAATCTAGTACATTTTTAATATGGCCATGAACTTTCCAGGTATATAAGCATATATTCCAAAAAGTGAGTTTTCTTTTTTCCAAAATTTATACCATTTATTTAAATTTCTTGTCTTACTGCATTTGTTGGGGTTTCCAATATCATATTAAATAATAGTGGTGATAATATGCATCCTATCCACTTCCTGACTTTGATTTAAATAGTTTTAGTGTTTTGAATGATATTTGTGTGCAAATAGTCATTATATATATGCTTTTCTTTTAATCCTATTAGTAATGGCTGCTAAATTTTATGAAGTATATTTTTAGTCCCTGTTAATAAAACTGTGGTTTTCTCCTTGAAATTTTTTATGTTGATAGGACATTGTTGATTATGTTGGTAGAATAAGCAGATATGGACCTACACTTGCACTTCTGGAATAAACAACTTGGTTACAGAGTATTTTTCTTTGGATTCGTTGCTTGGATCTATTTGCAAATATTGTCTTCAGAATTTTAAATCTTTATTCATAAGTGAGATTGGTTTCTAGTTTTCTGTTTTATACTCTCCTGACCAGGATTAGGTAATAAAATGATGCTGGCTTTATGAAAGGTATTGAAGGACTTCCTATGGTTTTTAATGGCTAGAAGAATTTAGATAACATTGATGTTTATCTGTTATTCTTTTTTATCAAGATAAAATTCACATAACATAAAATTCAACATTTTAGCTATTCTTTAAGTGTAAAATTAAGTGATTGTTAGTGTGTTCACAATTTTTTTTAATGTTTTATTTATTTATTTATTTTTATATATGAAATTTATTGACAAATTGGTTTCCATACAACACCCAGTGCTCATCCCAAAAGGTGCCC
>NW_024414912.1:0-4359 GCF_014898765.1 Herpailurus yagouaroundi | reverse complement strand
AAATAAAGAAAATGAAATAGAATAAAAAATAAATTAAAAGAGTAAAAAATGATTTCTTCTCTTTCTGTATCCAAGAAAGAAAAAGAAAAGAAAGAAAAAAATAAAATGATTTAAGTAAAAAATAGAAGCAATTAAAATGAACAAATAAATGAACCAGCAAAGAGAATGAAACCTGAATGAAGTTACATCCAGTTTCCCCTAGAATTGAAACTATGAAGCACTCTGTAGTTCGTATACTAAAAGTTAAAATTAAAAAAATCAAATACAGGGGTGCCTGGGTGACTCAGTCAGTTAAGCATCTGACTTCGGTCATGATCTCATGATTTGTAAATTTGAGCCCTGCTTCAGGCTCTGTGATGACAGCATAGAGTCTGGAGCTGCTTTGGATTCTGTGCCTCCCTCTCTCTCTGCTCCTCCCTCGCTGATGCTCTATCTCTCTCTGTCTCTCAAAAATAAATGAGCATTAAATTAAAAGAAAATCAAATACAATTCATCAAATTAATAGATGAAAAAAGAAAAAAAAGGTATATGATCACAAAAAATCATTTGACAAAATTAAACCCCCATTCATGACAAAAGTTCTCAGCAACTAGAATTAGAAAGGCATTTTTTCAACCTGATAAGGTCATCCATGAAAAAATCTACAACTAAAATTATATTACATTATGAAAGAATACATATTTTCTCCCTAAAATCAAGAACAAGACACAAAAGTCATATCTCTCTACTTTTATTTCATATTGTCCTGGAGGTCATAGCCAGTGTAATAGAAAAGAAACACAAATAAAGGACATAAATATTAGAAGAGATTAAAACTATTTTAAATATAATGCATGGCTGTCTATGTAAAGAACTCATCAGGACTCCAGAAAAGCTACTAGAATTATGTGAGCTTTGCAAGAGTTCAGGACAATGGTCAATATGCAAAAATCAAATCAGGTATGTTTCATATACTAGCAACATACAACTAAAAATTAAAAAAATATTGCTTTCAGTAGTTTTAAAAATATGAAATGCTCAAGGTTAAAATTTGTTGAAAGATATACATGACTGATATAATGATAACAAGAAAACATTGCTGAGAGAAATTTAGAAAACCTTAAATAAATAGAAATAGAAATCTGTGGTCATGGATCAGACAACTTAATGTTGTGAGGAAATTTATTCTCCACAAATTGATCTATAGAGTCAATGTGATCACAATTAAAATATCAGAAGGCTATTTTTGTAGAAATCACCCAGCTGGATTTAAATTGTATATGAAAATGCAAAGACATGTAACACCTAAGAAATTCTGAAAATAAAGAGAACAAAGTCAGAGAGCTTTGACTGCCTACCTAATATCAAGGCTTATTATAAAACTACAGTAATCAAGAATAGTACTTTAATGGTATAAGGTTAGACATATAGATCAATTCGACAGAGTAGAGAATCTCTTAACAGACACAAATATATATGGTGAATTGATTTTCAATGAAGGTGCTAAAGCAATTCAAAGGCAAAGCGTAATCTGTCAAGAAATAGTGATTGAGGGGAACCTGGGTAGCTCAGTTGGTTAAGCATTCAGCTTTGAATTTGGCTCAGGTTATGATCTCATGGTTTGTGAGTTCAATCCCCACATCAGGCTCCGTGTTGACAGTGTGGAGCCTGCTTGAGATTCTCTCTCTCTCTGTCTTTGTTTCTGTCTCTCTGTCCCTCCCCTGCTTGTGCTCTATTTCTGTCTCTCTGTCTGTCTCTCTCTGGATGGTGCTGTTTTCATAACTAAAGTTGGTCTTTGCTGATGGGTGAGGGAGAAATGGCATGGCCTCTTTCTCTTGTCCCTAGAGTGGGACATTCACACGTCACCCCTCTTCAGGAAACCTTCACAGAAGAGTATACTATCACGTCTTTTGTGTCCTTGGTTTCTACCCAATTCATAACTTTACCCTGTTTTATCTCAAATGCATGGCTAGGTTTCAAAACTCCACATTTTAGAGATCCATGGGGTGCAAACCCACACTGATCATCTGTGGGCAGGTCTCATTGCACTGTGGCCAGTGCCAGTTTCTCCCAGAAATTTTTTGTGTGTGGCTGCACAGTTGTTTGGAGTTTATGGATAAAGTGCAGAAAAAAGGTGGCAGCAATCCTTGGTGCACCTTTTTTTCTGCACTTTACTACTGCCTTCATCTGGTGTCTTTGTTCTTATGCTAGGGATCAGGAAAGCATGTTGTCCCTGTTGGTTCTTTTGTCTCTGGAGAGGCTGTGCCGCCACTCCCAAATACACTCCAAGCAGGGGAACTCTTTTTCCCCTTATAACCCAGGGGATCCTCAGACCATACTGCCCGCTCCTGAGTTTCTGCCTCCTTCCCATTAGTTCACCCTTAAGCCCACCAGACATGGCCTTGGTTATGGCCATGGTGATGGCACAGACCTCCAAATTTCATAATTTGCACTCCAGTGCTTATAGCAACTTGAGGTAATCAGCCCTACTCCTTTCCCTTGTCAATTATTTTGGGGAAGAGTTTTTCTTGTGCAATCCCCTGTACACACTTTCATTCTCTCTCTTGCACCTCTCTCTGTGATCATGTCTCCCTCACCTTTGTAGCTCCTGCAGATCTTTTCTCCCCCTAATAAATTCTCTGCAGCTCCTACCTGCCACAATGGCCATTTTTCTACCTCTAGTTGCATAGTTGTGCTCTCCCAGTCCTCAGATAGATTTCTTTTGGTTTTACTCTCTCAGTCATCAGATCGGTTTCTTGAGTGTTCCTATGCTAAGTAATTTGACACTTATCTAGCTGTGTTCAAGGGACAATACATGGTTAGGCTACCCGTACTCCTTTGCCATCTTAACTCTTGTATTATTGATTTTAGTCATCTGACAGATGTGAGTTGATGTCTCATTGTAGTTTTTACTTGCATTTCCCTGATGATCGGTGACACTGAACATCTTTTCATGTCTCTGCTGGCCATCTGTATGTTTTCGTTGAAAAAAAAAAAGTCTGTTCATGTTTTCATGTTTTCTTCCCAGTTTTTATTGGATTATTCATTTTTGTGGTGTGGAGTTTCATAAATTCTTCATATATAGTGGATACTATCCCTTTATCATAAATATCTTCTCTAATTCAATTGACTGACTTTTCCTTCCCTGTGCAGAACCTTTTTATTTTCATGAAGTCCCAATAGTTTATTTTTGCTTTTTCTTTCCCCCTTGCCTCAGGGCACATATATAGTAAGAAGAAGTTGTTATGGCCAATGTCAAAGAGGATGCTCTCTGTGTTCTTCTCTAGGATTTTTATGGTTTCAAGTCTCACATTTAGGACTTTAATCAATTTCAAATTTATTTTTGTGTATGGCATAAGAAAGTGGTCCAGTTTCATTCTTTCGCATGTTGCTGTCAAATTTTCCCAGCACCATTTGTTGAAGAGATTGTCTTTTCCCATTGAATATTCTTTCCTGGTTTGTCAAAGATTGACCATCTAGTTGTTGGTTCATTTATGTGTTTTCTATTTTGTTCCATTGATCTATGTGTTTAGTTTTTTGCCAGTACCATACTGCCTTGATTACTAAAGCTTTGTAATGTAACCTGAGTCTGGAATTTTGATGCCTCCAGCTTTCATTTTCTTTTTCAAAGTTGCTTTGGCTATCAGGGTCTTTTATGATTCCATGCAAATTTTAGGATTGCTTGTATGAGCTCTGTGAAAATGCTTTTGGTATTATGATAGATATTGCATAAAATGTGGAGATTGTGTCGCATAATATAGATATCTTAATATTTGTTCTTGGGGCGCCTGGGTGGCGCAGTCGGTTAAGCGTCCGCCTTCAGCCAGGTCACGATCTCATGGTCCGTGAGTTTGAGCCCCGCGTCAGGCTCTGGGCTGATGGCTCAGAGCCTGGACCCTGTTTCCAATTCTGTCTCCCTCTCTCTCTGCCCCTCCCCCATTCATGCTCTGTCTCTCACTGTCCCAAAAATAAATAAACGTTGAAAAAAAAATTAAAAAAAAAATATTTGTTCTTCCAATCCATGAGCATGGAATGTCTTCATTTCTTTGTGCCTTCTTCCATTCCTTTCATTATTGCTTTCATGTTTCCAGAGAAAACTTCTTTCACCACTTTGGATAGGTTTATTCCTAGGTATTTAATGGGTTTTTTTGCAATTATAAATGGTATTCATTCTGTACTTTCTCTTTCTGGTGCAACATTATTGATGTATAGAAATGCAACAGATTTCTCAATGCTGATTTTGTATACTGCAATTACACTGAATTTATTTATCTTTCTAGTAGATTTTTGGTGAAGTCTTTTGGGTTTTGAATATATATATATATATGTATATATATATGTATATATATATATATATGTGTATATATATATATATATATA
>NW_024414911.1:0-7418 GCF_014898765.1 Herpailurus yagouaroundi | reverse complement strand
AGTTTGATGGGGGGTGGGAGGGAGGAGAGGGTGGGTGATGGGTATTGAGGAGCGCACATTTTGGGATGAGCACTGGGTGGTGTATGGAAACCAATTTGACAATAAATTTCATATAGAAAGAAAGAAAGAAAGAAAGAAAGAAAGAAAGAAAGAAAGAAACAACAGGTGTTGGGGAGGATGTGGAGAAAAAGGAACCCTTGTGCAATATTGGTAGGAAAGCAAACTGGTTCAGCCACTGTGTAAAACAGTATCAAGGTTCCTCAAAAAGTGAAAAATAAAACTACCGTACAATGAAGTCATTGCACTTATGGGTATTTACCCAAAGAATACAAGAACAGCTTACTCAAAGAGATACATGCACCCCTATGTTTATACCAGCATTACTTACAATATCTAAGATATGGTAGTAGCCAAGTGTCCATTGACTGATGAATGGATAAAGAACACACACACACACACACACACAATCAGGAAACCATCAAAGTCATACTGGAAAAAACAGGCAGCAACTTCTTTAACCTCGGCCATGTCAACTTCTTACTAGACATGTCTCCGGAGGCAAGTGAAACAAAAGCAAAAATGAACTATTGGGACCTCATCAAGATAAAAAGCTTCTGTACAGTGAAGGAAACAATCAACAAAACTAAAAGGCAACCAATGGAAAGGGAGAAGATATTTGCAAATGACACATTAGATAAAGGGTTAGTATCCAAACTCTATAAAGAACTTATCAAACTCAACACACACACACACACAAACAAATAATCCAGTGAAGAAATTGGCAGAATACATGAATAGACACTTTCCCAAAGAAGATATGCAGATGGATAACATACACATGAAAAGTTCTCAACATCACTCATCAGCAGGGAAATACAAATCAAAACTACAATGAGATATCACCTCATGCCAGTCAGAGTGGCTAAAAATAACAACTCAGGAAACAACAGATGTTGGTAAGGGTGCGGAGAAAGGGGAACACTTTTGCATGGCTGATGGGAATGCAAACTGGTGCAGCCACTCTGGAAAACAGTATGGAGGTTCCTCAAAAATTTAAAAATAGAATAGCAGCACTAAAAAATAGTTTAATAGCAGTACTATCAACAGTAGCCAAATTATGGAAAGGGCCCAAATGTCCATCAACTGATGAATGGATAAAGAATATGTGGAATATATATATATATATATATATATATATATATAATGAATATTACTTGGTGATCAAAGAGAATGAAATCTTGCCATCTGCAACAACGTGGATGGAACGAAAGTGTATTATGCTAAGCGAAATAAGTAAGTCAGAGAAAGACAAATATATGATTTCCCTCACATGTGGAATTTAAGAAACACAACAGATGAACATAGAGGAAGGAAAAGAAAAATGAGATACAGAGAGGGAGGCAAACCATAAGAAACTCTTAAATACACAGAATAAACTGAGGTTTGCTGGAGGGGAGGTGGGTGGAGAGATTCGCTAAATGGGTGATAGGCATTAAGGAGAGCACTTGTTGGGATGAGCACTGGCCGTTGTATGTAAGTGATGAATCACTGGTTTCTACTCCTGAAACCAATACTACACTTTATGTTAATTAACTTGAATTTAAATAAATAAATTAAAAGGAATACAAAAATAAACATAAATTCTGTAAAGTTGAAGGGTAGAAAATCACTATACAAAAGAGACATTATTCTATACACTAATGACAAATTTTCAGAAATAGAAATTAAAACAATTTCATTTACAATGTATCAAAAAGAATAAAATATCTCATAATCAACTTAAACAAGGAGCTAAAAACCTATACACTAGAAACTATGAAACATTGTGAAATAAATGAAACAAACACCAATAAATGAAAAAACATCCAGTGTTCATGAATTAGAATAATTAACATTGTTAAAATGACCATACTACCCAAAGCAATGAACAAAAAATTCAACTGACTTTTTTGTATATGGTCTTGTATGTTGAAATGTTTTTGAACTTGTTGATTACTTGTAATAGTATTTTAATAGATTCATTAGGGTTTTGTATATATATGATCACATCATCTGCAGGTAGAGATTATTTTATTTCTTCCTTTGTAATTTTGATGACTTTTTTTCCCTTGACTCATTATCCTGGAAAGAAGTTTCAGCTTAATATTTAATAGGAGTAGCAGGAATGAAATGCAGAGCTTGGACTTTTATCTCCTTTCCCTGCCTCAATGTCTGCAGGAAGGGGTGGAAGTTCAGCCTTCTGCTTTTCTCTGATTACACCTCCCAGGAAAAGCAGAGCACTGGCTTATATCATTCATTATTTCTCAATGACAGCTGGAAGTTCAGATCCCATTTGGGCTCCACTGACATGGAGGAAGGGAAGAAGACACATGGAGGAAAGCAAAGTGCAAACTATCACCACCTTACACTGCTTCTTTCTATCCTATTTCCACTGGTTTGGGGTGGCATACCATTTCCATGTTTGCCTCCACTGACACTGAGAGGTGTGATCAGAAAGTGGAGTGTTGAGGAACACTGCGTAGCATCACACTACTCTGACTTTTTACCAGTTGGAGGTAAAACTTTAGCTATCCTCTGGGCCCTGCTGATATAATGGAGGAATTATAAAGGAGGAATATCAATATCAATTGATATTTGGAGAATATCAATAAGTGCCACTTCTTTTTTCATTGCTTCATTTTGCCCTGTTGCTGCCTGGTGGAGATGGAAGTTCAGCATCCTCCTGTATCTTGCTGATACTCGAGTAGGTGTGGGGAGTGAGTGCTGACTAGGACTTCCCCACACCACTTTAGTTCATTGCTGCTGAATATGTATTGAAGTTCAGCATTGCCACTCTCAAGGCCCACTGACACCACCTCTGCAAAATCAGAGTGCTAACCTACACTAGCTTACACTGAATAGAGGTGGAAATTTAGCTTACTGCTAGACCCTGTTTATATTACATTGGTAGAAGAATGTAGAGTTCTGGGTAGCACTGCCTGGTACTATTTTTCTGCCTTTTTTCCAATGAGTGGGTTCAGGAGTTTAACTCGCTACTTGGTCCTCCTAGCAATGGAGGGGGAGAAATTGATGTAAGAAGTTTTCCTTTTGGTGTTTGGCTAGAGTAGGAAAGATATTTTTTAAAACTTTTCTGCTATACCACTTTTTAACCAATCCTTTCGCTACAGGTAACAGGATTTTATTGATTTTTTTTGTAGGTGTTTATTGTATGTTCCACATTTCACACTTTTTACACTGTTCTATAGCAATATGTGAAAGCCTAAAGGAAACCCAGGGAGCTCCCACTATATTATTCATCAAGTTCTAAAGTCCCTAGGCAGTTTGAATTGTTCATCCTACTTCTCAGTCTTTCTATGTTTGTTTGCTATGTCCAGAGTTTTTAGTTGTAAGAAGGAGGGCTAGCAAGAAACTGGGTGACTGTTTTATCTTGGCTGGAATCAGAAATCAGAAATCTGAGTTTTAAACAAACTCTCCAGATGATTCTGAGGTATACTTACATTTGAGAACCACAGCTTTGCCTGGTCTCCCTACCTGTCCTTCTCCACATAATGCCAATTTCAGTTTGATTTAGAAACATGGCATCCAAGTGTTGGTTGAAATTGTCAAGACTTCCCTCCCTTCCCCAAATATCTGGTTGTTGGAACCCTAAAAAGTGGTCCTGAGGCTTCAGTGTAGATGCATCCAGTGATGGGGAGCTCACCTGCAATCAAGAGGCCAGCTCTTTTGGAGAGTTATCACTTGTTCTGGGCTGAGAATTGACTCTATGTAGCTTATAACCATGCCTCTCAGCTTAGAACCTCTGTAAGATGTCGAGCTTTCACAGCACAAAAGACAAAGTCTAAATCCCCCTGGGTTCCAGCCCCCGGATCAAGGGAACTGTTTTCTGTTCTCCCCAAAGTCCAGTGGCCTCCTTGTGAATATATTCCCATTAATCTGTATCTCTCTTAAAGTACAAGACTTAAATAGAGTCTGAAAAAATAGATTATCACTGTTTTGGTACTGGATCAGTATTCCATGAAGTGAATTTTACTGAATGCTGGTTACATAAAATATTCTGAATATAAAAAATGTCTATGGTCAAATTCGCTTGGGAAATACGGCATCTGTATTTTCCTCCAAGTCACAATGAATATTAGCATATTAGAGAATTATGAAGTTTATCAGCAGAAGCAGCTCATAATTTCCTTTGGCTTACAATTTCATGAATGTATTTACATATAGAGTTTTTTTACATTAATTCAAACTAACAACTTACAGAGGAATTGGCTTTTTAGAATCCTTGTTATATAAATAAGTGGTTTTAAAATCAATTCATTCTTTCAGGTAAATATGAATTGCTTACTATTTACTGGACTGAGTACTACGAATGCTCAAACATTATGTAATGTTTGTATTTATACACTCTAGAATACATTTTTTTAGAACACATCTTTCTTAGGTGTGTTTCTTAGAACACATCTTTTTTAGAACACATCTTTCTATTAACTCACACTGAGTTTCCAGATAGGTACAATCTGTAAACTTTGTTTATAGATGATAGTTCAAAGCCTCATCCATTTTTTTGTTTTATAATTACAGTGTTTTGTTTGTTTTTGTTGTTATACACAAGTGCATAACCTTACATGAATTTTCCAATTAAACTTCTCTTTGGTGTTGGCACATCACCCTAGCTTTTTCAGACCTTTTTTTTGCTATTTAATACTACTCAAAGCCCTTGTTCAATAATGAGTTATGCAACATCGGTGCTTAATAAATGTGGTTTAACTGACTTAGCTCTAATGATATAGGGAGAATTTTATGCCCATTCACAACTAAGGTGAGTTCACCAAACTCATGCATTCATTACAGAATCAATCTTTGACTGATGATGCTGATAATGACCATCAGGTATAGATCTGTAGATGGCTAAGGAAATTCTCCCTGGATCCTGAAGGGTGGAATTAGTAAAAGACTCACATCACACTAACATTCTGTACGATTGAAACTATACCCTAGAATAATGGTAATGGCAATAATATAATAAGGCCTTAAATTTAGACAGCACTGTACAATTTTCAAAGCATTTTTCACACCAGTTATCTAATTTGCCCTTCACATCAACCAGAGAAACATGAAGGGTAGGTAATGATTGGAATAAGCACTCGGCATCACTTCTTTCTCTTGAATATTCATATTAGAGGAGTCCACTGTAGGTTATTTGGATGAAACCTCTGCTTCTGTGTAGGACCCACTCAATGATACCACATATAGGTATAATGTAGCAGTTGCTCACATCAGATCTGTTTCAATTAAGCTTTATTTTGAATTGCCACATAATGACTACTTAATACAACTTTTGAAACTGATTGCATCCATTTGTGGTCTGAACTTTCTCCCTTCCTCTGATTCTTTACTGAATATCATCTTTAATGTGCATTCTAGACTAACTTGATACAACTCTGAGTGGTTACCTTCACCCTTTTAGACTTCTGTTCCATTATGTTCAAAACATTGGATACTGAATCAGGGGAAATTGGACTAGACATAGGACCATGTATTTTCATGAGAGGCATCTCAAGGAGTGAGAGGGGGTTGACAAAGCAGAATTCTGAGCACTCCGCTGACCTAGTTAAATGAGAACAACAATGCTTTTTTTAAATTTTAATTAGTTAGCATACAGTGAAATATTTGTTTCAGGAGTAGGCTTTAGTGATTCATCACTTATATACAACACCCAGTACTCATAATAACAAGTGCCCTCTTTAATACCCATTGCCCATATAGCCCATCTATTTTACAAGTTGGGTTCCACTTCTTTGAAACAATGATGAACAAACAAAAACTCAAACTCTGGAATAGGTGATTCTTAAAATCCTTTTTTACTTTGACCTTATATGGTTTTATGATCTATAATCCAAGATGAGCAATGGTAGATTGGAAAGAATATAGGCCTTTGTATCTATAACCAATCTTGGATTTAGACACTGGGAATTACAAGCTGTGTAATTTAAAAATATATATTTTTATTTTAAGGAGAGAGAGAGCATGAGCAGGGGAAAGAGGCAGAGAGAGAGAGAGAGAGAGAGAGAGAGAGAGAGAGTCTTAAGCAGATTCCATGCTCAACATAAGACTGACATGGGAGTTTGACCCCATGACCCTGGGATCATGACCTGAGCAGAAATCATGAGTCAGGGGTTCAAATGACTAATTCACCTAGGCACCACACAAATTGTGTGAGTTTAAAAAAATTATTTAATTCACTGACTTCAGTTTTCTCATTTATAAAATGGAGATGAGTTTCTAATTAGGTTTAATGAGGGGTGTCTACTGTTTATTGAATTTTTACTCATGTCAGACAGTGTGCCAATTGTTCCACATACATTACATAATTTTTCTTAATAACACCTTTCATACCTGATATTGCATACTTTTAGTTTTTATATATCCGTATCTACCATTCCCTACCCCATGAACAGAAACTTCAAACATCTTTCAATTAATTGTCACATTTAATTTAAGAGGGAAGATGGTGGCATAGGAGGACGCTGGGCTCACCGCGCGTCCTGCTGATCACTTAGATTCCACCTACACCAGCCTAAATAACCCAGAAAACCGCCAGAGGATTAGCAGAACGGAGTCACCTGAGTCAAGCGCAGATGAGAGGCCCATGGAAGAGGGTAGGAAGGGTGGCGAGGTGGTGCGCGCTCCACGGACTGGCGGGAGGGAGCCGGGGTGGAGGGGCGGCTTGCCGGCCAAGCAGAGCCCCCGAGTCTGGATTGCAAAAAGCGGAGGGGCCTGACGGACTGTGTTCCGACAGCAAGCACGACTTAGCGGCTGGGAGGTCATAAGTTAACAGCTCTGCTCAGAAAGCGGGAAGGCTGGAGGACAAAGGGAAGGAGAGCCGCTGAGCCCCCGGAGGACAGAGCTCAGTTTGGTGGGGAACAAAGGCGCTCGCCAGCGCCATCTCCCCCGCCCATCCCCCAGCTAAAATCCCAAAGAGAACCAGTTCCTGCCAGGGAACTTGCTCGCTCCACGCAAACAACCAAGTCTGTGCTTCTGCAGAGCCAAACCTCCGGCAGCGGATCTGACTCCCTCGTGCTGCCACAGGGCCCCTCCTGAAGTGGATGACCTAAGGACAAGCAAGCTAAGCCTGCCCCTCCTGCCCCTGTGCACCTTGCCTACCCACCCCAGCTAAGACGCCAGATCCCCAGCATCACAAGTCCGGCAGTGTGCAAGTAGCCCAGACAAGCCACCCCACCCCACAGTGAATCCCGTCCCTAGGAGAGGGGAAGAGAAGGCACACACCAGTCTGACTGTGGACACAGCGGTGGGCTGGGGGCAGACATCAGGTCGGACTGCGGTTCCGCCCACCAACTCCAGTTATACACCACGGCACAGGGGAAGTGCCCTGCAGGTCCTCACCACGCCAGGGACTATCC
>NW_024414910.1:0-12567 GCF_014898765.1 Herpailurus yagouaroundi | reverse complement strand
TTTGTTGGTTGTTTCCTTTGCTGTGCAGAAGCTTTTTATCTTCATAATGTGAGGACAAACTTTTAAAGAGGAATATTGTGAAATTAAAGACAAAAGAAAATGAGGATCTGAACAAACAACAGTAATGGATATAAAAAAAATAATTCAAGGAAATAATTTTAAGGAAATGGTAGAAAGTTTAGGTGGCAGACCTGAGTGTAGAGAGGAGGTGAAATGAAGGATGGCTATGGGTTGGATGACCAGATCTTACCATTGACTGATAGATCTTACCATGATCTTACCATTTCTTATAGAATATCAGAAAATTAGGGACATTGAGATAGAAAGATTTGAGTGCAGCTTTGGACAGAGAGAGATGGAGGTGTTCAATGGGCAGTAGGATATATGACAGAAGCTTAGGCAGGACTAGCTACATAATTTGCAAGTAGTGCAAAATTAAAATGTGAAGACACATGTTCAAAAATTATTAAGAATTTTAAGGATGTGGCAGCAGAGAATTAAAACAAGCACAAGGCCTTTCTAAACATGGGTCCCTCTGAACCAGCACAAGGTTCATACCCATGAGACCAGTCCTGATTTAGCAGAGAAACCACCCCCCCCCACCTCCCTCCCACCCCCGATCAACCCTGAGTTTGTTCTCAGGTTTTAAGAGTCTCTTATGCTTTGGCTATCTTCCTCTCTAACCTCTTTTTTTTGTGTCCCCTCCCCCATTGACTTCTGTTAAGTTTCTCAGGATCCACATAAGAGTGAAAACATATGGTATCTGTCTTTCTCTGTATGACTTATTTCACTTAACATAACACTCCTTAACCTGCTCTTTTTTTTGATTTCCTGTTGTCCTCATTATTTTTTTTAATATGAAAGGTATTGTCAAATTGGTTTCTATACAACACCCAGTGCTCATCTCAACAGGTACCCTCCTCAATACCACTCACCCACCCTCCCCTCCCTCCCACCCCCCATCAAACCTCAGTTTGTTCTGAGTTGTTAAGAGTCACTTATGTTTTGGCTCCCACCCTCTCTAACCTCTTTTTTCTTTTTCTTTTCCTTCCCCTCCCCCATGGTCTTCTGTTAAGCTTCTCAGGATCCACATAAGAGTGAAAACATATGGTACCTGTCTTTCTATCTCTATTTCACTTAGCATAACACTCTCCAGTTTCATCCACGTTTCTACAAAAGACCATATTTCATTCTTTCTCATTGCCAAGTAGTATTCCATTGTATATATAAACCACAATTTCTTTATCCATTCGTCAGTTGATGGACATTTAGGCTCTTTCCATAATTTGGCTATTGTTGAAAGTGCTGCTATAAACATTGGGGTACAAGTGCCCCTATGCATCAGCAATCCCTTGTATCCCTTGGGTAAATTCCTAGAAGTGCTATTGCTGAGTCATAGGGTAGATCTATTTTTAATTTTTTGAGGAACCTCCACACTGTTTTCCAGAGTGGCTGCACCAGTTTGCATTCCCACCAACAGTGCAAGAGGGTTCCCGTTTCTCCACATCCTCTCCAGCATCTGCAGCCTCCTGATTTGTTCATTTTAGCCACTCTGACTGGCGTGAGGTGATATCTGAGTGTGGTTTTGATTTGTATTTCCCTGATGAGGAGCAACGTTGAGCATCTTTTCATGTGCCTGTTGGCCATCTGGATGTCTTCTTTAGAGAAGTGTCTATTCATGTTTTCTGCCCATTTCTTCACTGGATTATTTGTTTTTTGGGTGTGGAGTTTGGTGAGCTCCTTATAGATTTTGGATACTAGCCCTTTATCTGATATGTCATTTGCAAATATCTTTTCCCATTCTGTTGGTTGCCTTTTAGTTTTGTTGATTGTTTCCTTTGCAGAGCAGAAGCTTTTTATCTTGATGAGGTCCCAATAGTTCATTTTTGCTTTTAATTCCCTTGCCCTTGGGGATGTGTCAAGTAAGACATTGTTGCGGCTGAGGTCAGAGAGGTTTTTTCCTGCTTTCTCCTCTAGGGTTTTGATGGTTTCCTCACATTCAGGTCCTTTATCCATTTTGAGTTTATTTTTGTGAATGGTGTGAGAAAGTGGTCTAGTTTCATCCTTCTGCATGTTGGTGTCCAGTTCTCCCAGCACCATTTGTTAAAGAGACTGTCTTTTTTCCATTGGATATTCTTTCCTGCTTTGCCAAAGATTAGTTGGCCATATATTTGTGGGTCTAGTTCTGGGGCTTCTATTCTATTCCATTGGTCTACGTGTCTGTTCTTGTGCCAATACCATGCTGTCTTGATGATGACAGCTTTGTAGTAGAGGCTAAAGTCTGGGATTGTGATGCCTCCTGCTTTGGTCTTCTTCTTCAAAATTACTTTGGCTATTTGGGGCCTTTTGTGGTTCCATATGAATTTTAGGATTGCTTGTTCTAGTTTCAAGAAGAATGCTGGTGCAATTTTGATTGGGATTGCATTAAATGTGTAGATAGCTTTGGGTAGTGTTGACATGTTAACAATATTTATTCTTCCAATCCATGAGCACGGAATGTTTTTCCATTTCTTTATATATTCTTCAATTTCCTTCATAAGCTTTCCATAGTTTTCAGCATACATATCTTTGACATCTTTGGTTAAGTTTATTCGTGGGTATTTTATGCTTCTTGGTGCAGTTGTGAATGGGATCAGTTTCTTTATTTGTCTTTGGTTGCTTCACTATTAGTGTATAAGAATGCAACTGATTTCTGTACATTGATTTTGTATCCTGCGACTTTGCTGAATTCATGTATCACTTCTAACAGACTTTTGGTGGAGTCTATCGGGTTTTCCACGTATAATATCATGTCATCTGCAAAAAGTGAAAGCTTGACTTCATCTTTGCCAATTTTTATGCCTTTGATTTATTTTTGTTGTCTGATTGCTGATGCTAGCACTTACAACTCTATGTGAAACAACAGCGGTGAGAGTGGGCATCCCTATCGTGTTCCTGATCTCAGGGACAAAGCTGTCAGTTTTTCCCCGTTGAGGATGATGTTAGCTGTGGGTTTTTCATAAATGGCTTTGATGATGTTTAAGTATGTTCCTTCAATCCCGACTTTCTCGAGGGTTTTTATTAAGAAAGGATGCTGAGTTTTGTCAAATGTTTTTTCTGCATCGATTGACAGGATCATATGGTTCTTATCATTACTTTTATTAATGTGATGTATCACATTGATTGATTTGCGAATGTTGAACCAGCCCTGCAACCCAGGCATGCATCCCACTTGATCATGGTGAATAATTCTTTTAATATGCTGCTGAATTCAATTTGCTAGTATCTTACTGAGAATTTTTGCATCCATATTCGTCAGGGATATTGGCCTGTAGCTCTCTTTTTTTACTGGGTCTTTGTCTGGTTTAGGAATCAAAGTAATGCTGGCTTCATAGAATGAGTCTGGAAGTTTTCCTTCCCTTTCTTTTTTCTTGGAACAGCTTGAGAAGGATAGGTATTACCTCTGCTTTAAAGTCTGGTGGAATTCCCCAGGGAAACAATCTGGTCCTGGACTCTTATTTGTTGGGAGATTTTTGATAAATGATTCAATTTCTTTGTTGGTTATGGGTCTGTTCAAGCTTTCTATTTCTTCCTGTTTGAGTTTTGAAAGTGTGTTGTGCTTAGGAATTTGTCCACTTCTTCCAGGTTGTCCAGTGTGTTGTCATATAATTTTTCATAGTATTCCCTGATAATTGTTTGTATTTCTGAGGGATTGGTTGTAATAATTCCATTTTCATTCATGATTTTATCTATTTGGGTCATCCCCCTTTTCTTTTTGAGAAGCCTGGCTAGAGATTTATCAATTTTGTTTATTTTTTCAAAAAACAAACTCTTGGTTTCATTGATCTGCTCTACAGTATTTTTAGATTCTATATTGTTTATTTCTGCTCTGATCTTTATTATTTCTCTTCTTCTTCTGGGTTTAGGCTGTCTTTGCTGTTCTGCTTCTATTTCCTTTAGGTGTGCTGTTAGATTTTGTATTTGGGATTTTTCTTGTTTCTTGAGATAGGCCTGGATGGCGATGTATTTTCCTCTCAGGACTGCCTTCGCTGCGTCCCAAAGCGTTTGGATTGTTGTATTTTCATCTTCATTTGTTTCCCTATTTTTAAAAATTTCTTCTCTAATTGTTTGGTTGAACCATTCACCTATGAACACATAGAGTGTTCTTTAACCTCCATGCTTTTGGAGGTTTTCCAGACTTTTTCCTGTGGTTGATTTCAAGTTTCATAGCATCGTGGTCTGAAAGTGTGCATGGTTTGATCTGAATTCTTTTATACTTATTAAGGGCTGTTTTGTGACCCAGAATGTGATCCATCTTGAGAATGTTCCATGTGCACTCGAGAAGAAAGTATAATCTGTTGCTTTGGGATGCAGAGCTCTAAATATATCTGCCAAGTCCATCTGATCCGAAATATCATTCAGGGCCCTTGTTTCCTTATTGATCCTGTGTCTAGATGATCTCTCCATTGTTGTAAGTGGAGTATTAAAGTCCCCTGCAATTACCACATTCTTATCAATAAGGTTGCTTATGTTTGTGATTAATTGTTTTATATATTTGGGGCCTCCCGTATTCAGCCCATAGACATTTATAATTGTAGCTCTTCTTGATGGATAGTCCCTGTAATTATTATATAATGCCCTTCTTCATCTCTTGTTACAACTTTTAATTGAAAGTCTGTTTTGTCTGGTATAAGTATAGCTACTCCAGCTTTCTTTTGACTTCCAGTAGCATGATAGATAGTTCTCCATCCCCTCACTTTTATTTTATTTTATTTTTTTAATTTTTTTTTCAACATTTATTTATTTTTGCGACAGAGAGAGACAGAGCATGAACGGGGGAGGGGCAGAGAGAGAGGGAGACACAGAATCGGAAACAGGCTCCAGGCTCTGAGCCATCAGCCCAGAGCCTGACGCGGGGCTCAAACTCACGGACCGCGAGATCGTGACCTGGCTGAAGTCGGACGCTTAACTGACTGCGCCACCCAGGCGCCCTCCATCCCCTCACTTTTAATCTGAAGGTGTCCTCAGGTCTAAAATGAGTCTCTTGTAGACAGCAAATAGATGGGTCTTGTTTTTGTATCCATTCTGATACCCTATGTCTTTTGGTTGGAGCATTTATTCCATTTACATTCAGTGTTATTTTAGAAAGATATGGGTTTAGAGTCATTGTGATATCTGCAGGTTTCATGTTTGTAGTGGTGTCTTTGGTACTTTATGGTCCTTGCAACATTTCTCTCACAGAGTTCCCCTTAGGATCTCTTGTAGGGCTGGTTTAGAGGTGATGAATTCCTTCAGTTTTTGTTTGTTAAGACCTTTATCTCTCCTTCTATTCTAAATGACAGATTTGATGGGTAAAAGATTCTAGGCTGCATATTTTTTCTGTTCAACACATTGAAGATTTCCCGCCATTCCTTTCTGGCCTGCCAAGTTTCAGTAGTTGGGTCTGCTACCACCTTTATGTGTCTATTTTTGTATGTTGGGGCCCGCTTATCCCTAGCTGTTTTCAGAATTTTCTCTTTATCTTTGTATTTTGCCAGTTTCAGTATGATATGTTGTGCAGAAGATCGATTCAAGTGACATCTGAAGGGAGTTCTCTGTGCCTCTTGGATTTCAATGCCTTTTTCCTTTCCCAGATCAGGGAAGTTCTCAGCCATGGTTTCTTCAAGTACACCTTCAGCACCTTTCCCTCTCTTCCTCCTCTGGAATCCTAATTATGTGTATGTTATTACGTTTAATTGTGTCACTTATTTCTCTAATTATCCCCTCATACTCCTGGATTTTTTATCTTTTTCTCAGATTCCTCTTTTTCCATAATTTTATCTTCTAATTCACCTATTCTCTCCTCTGCCTCTTCAATCCGAGCTGTGGTGGCCTCCATTTTATTTTGCAGCTCATTTATAGCATTTTAGCTCCTCCTGACTGTTTCTTAGTCCCTTGATCTCTGTAGTAATAGATTCTCTGCTGTCCTCTATACTTTTTTCAAGCCAGTGATTAATTTTATGACTATTATTTTAAATTCCTTTTCTGTTACATTGCTTAAATCGTTTTTGATCAGTTTGTTAGCTCTCGCTACTTCCTGGAGTTTCTTTTGAGGAGAATTCTTCCGTTTCATCATTTTGGATAGTCCCTGGAGTGGCGTGGAATGGCAGAGCTCTTCCTCTGTGCTGTCTGGAGTAACTTGTGTTAGTGGGTGGGGCCGCAGTCAGACTTGATGTCTGCCCCCAGCCCACTGCTGGGGCAATAGTCAGACTGGTGTGTACCTTATATTCCCCTCTCCCAGGTGCAGGACTCACTGTGGAGTTGTGTGGCCCCTGTCTGGGCTAATTGAACACTGCCAGGCTTGTGGTGCTGCTTCAATGTGATCTGGCATATTAGCCGGGTTGTATCTGCAAGGTGCACAGGGGTGGGAGGGGCAGGCTCAGCTCACTTTGCCTTCAGTGGTCTGCTTCGGGAGGGGCCCTGTGGCACTGGGAGGGAGGCAGACCTGTTGGAGGGATGGATCCGCAGAAGCACAGCATTGGGTGTTTGCACAGTGCAAGTAAGTTCCATGAGGGGAACTGTTTCTCTTTGGGATTTTGGCTGGGGGATGTGAGAGGGAGATGGCGCTGGTGAGTGCCTTTGTTCCCTGCCAAGCTGAGCTCTGTCCTCTGGGACTCAACAACTCTCCCTCCCGTTGTCCTCTAACCCTCCCACTCTCGGAGCAGAGCTGGTGACTTATAACATTCCAGATGTTAAGTCCCACTGGCTGTCAGAACACTCTCCGTCCAGCCCCTCTACTTTTGCAAGCCAGACTCGGGGACTCTGCATTGCCAGGTGGGCTGCCCCTCCACTGCCCTGGCTTCCTCCCACTAGTTCGTGTTGCACACACTGCCTCTCCGCCCTTCCTACCCTCTTCTGTGGGCCTCCCATCTATGCTTGGCTCTGCAGAGTCCATTCTGCTAGTCTTCTGGCAGTTTTCTGGGTTATTTAGGCAGATGTGGGTGGAATCTAAGTGGTCAGCAGGACGGGGTGAGCCCAGCATTCTCCTGCACCGCCATCTTCCTCTCCCTTTGTCAATACCTACTACTTTAATGACAATAGCTTTGTAACAAGTCTTGGTATCTGGAAAAACAAGGCTTCCCGCTTCACTCTTCTATGTTAAGAGTGCTTTGAATATTTTTGTTCCTTTGCATTTCCATGTATATTTTAGAATCAAGATGTCAATATCTCAACCACACCCACCACGAATCCTGTTGGGATTCTTACTGGATTTTCTGTACATCTATAGATCAATTTGGGGAGAATCGACATCTTTACAGAGTGATGCAATTAATGAATATGGTGTATCTTTCCTTCATAATGATTTTTTGTTTATTTATTTATTTTGAGAGAGAGAGAGAGTGACAGAGAGAGAGAGAGAGAGAGAGACAGAATATCAAGCACGTTCCATGCTGTCAGCATGGAGCCTGAGGCGGGGCTTCATGTCACAAACCATGAGATCTTGACCTGAGCCAAAATCAAGAGTTGGACGCTTAATCGACTGAGCCACCCAGGCACCCCCATAAGGGTTTTTATTATTCCTGTCTTGGTCTATTGGGGTTGCTATAACAGAATACCATAAGCTGCTTGACTTATAAACAACAGAAATTTATTTCTCATAGTTCTGGTGTCTAGGAAGGCCAAGATCAAGGTGGTAGCAGATTCAGTGTCTAGTGAGATATAACTTCCTGGTTCATAGATGGCTATCTACTCTCTGTGGTCTCACATGGCAGAAGAGGCTAGAGAGACCTCTGGGGCTTCTTTTTATAAGGCATTAATTCCATTCATGAGGGCTCCACCCTTATGATCTTATAATTTCCCAAAAGCCCCACCTCCTAATACCATCACACTATGGATTAGATTCCAACATATAAATATTGGGGGAACACATTCAGTTCCATATCAATACTTCCCAATTAATTTTCATAATTTTCCCTCAAGTGTTACCACATATCATTTGTTAGGTTGATTACTATGTTTTCAGTATTTTTTGATGCTGTCATAAAGGTATCTTCTAAGAATTTTGTTTTCTAACTCTTTGTTGATGGAATATAGAAATGTAGGGGTGCCTGGGTGGCTCAGTAGGTTTAGTGTCCAACTATTGATTTTGGCTTAGGTCATGATCCCAAGGTTGTGGGCTTGAGCCCTGCAAGGGGCTCTGTGCTGAGCATGGAGGTTGTTTGGGATTCTCTCTCTCCCTCTTCCCATCTTCCTTGCTCTCTCTCTACCTAAAAAAATAAAACAAAGAAATTTAATTGATTTGTGGGTGTTATTTTTAATGTAGATACAATAAAAGATTACTATTTTGTGTACAGTTCTATGAATTTCAACAAATGTGTAGTGTATAACCACCACCACAATGAAGATACAGAACAATTCCATGAACCCCCCAAATATCCTTGAGCCTTTTATTGTATTTCCAACTTCCTCCCCAACATTTAACCTCTATCACTAAGTAATCAATTCTCCATTCCTACAGTGATTCTTTTCTCAGAACATTATATATGTGGAATAGTACAGTATGTAGCTTTTTAAATCTGTTTCCTTTTATGTGTTAATAGTTTCTTCTTTTTTATTGATGAGTGATATTCCCTTATATGCATGTACCACTGTTTGTTTATCCATTAAGACCTTGAGATATAGTTGGGTTGTTTTCAGCTTGGGGCAATTAAGAATAAATCTGCAATACACACTTGTATACAGTTTTTTGTGTGACCATAGGCTTTCATTTCACTTAGGCAATTACCCAGAAGTTGAATTGCTGGGTTGTGTGGTAAGTGAATGTTTGACTTTAAAAGAAATTGCCAAAATGTTTTTCAAAATGACTATCACTTTTAAGGCACCTGGGGGGGCATGGATAGTTAGGTGTCCAACTCTAAATTTTGGCTTAGGTCATGATCTCATGGTTTGGGGGTTTTGAGCCCCACATTGGGTTCCTCCTCACTGGCAGTGTGGAGTTTGCTTGGGATCTCTCTCTCTCTCTCTCTCTCTCTCTCAAAGTAAATAAATAAACTTAAAAAAACTATCACTTTTTCATTCCCACTAACAATGTGTAAGAGTCTGGTTGCTCTGCAGCCTTGCACTATTTGGTATTATCAGTTTTTTTAAATTAGCCATTCTAATAGGTGTAGTTGGTATTTTAAAGTGGTTTTAATTTGCATTTCCCTAATGACTACTGGTATTGGGATTTTTTTTTTCACTTTGCTGAGCACCTTTATAGAAAGGTTGCCAAGGTAGGGGCACCTGGGTGGCTCAGTCGGTTAAGGCTCCAACTTCAGCTCAGTTCACGATCTCCTGGTTCCTGAGTTTGAGCACCCTGTAGGGATCTGTACTGACAGCTCAGAGCCTGGAGCCTACTTCAATTTCTGTGTCTCTTTCTCTCTGCCCCTCCCCCACTCACACTCTGTCTCTCTCTCAAAAATAAATAAACATTAAAAGAATTTGTTTTTAAAGTTGTCAAGGTAATATGGAGGGTTCCCATATCTCCCACACCTAGTTTCCCGTATGATTCACATCTTACATTAGAAATGTACATTTGTTACAATTAATGACTTAAAAGTGACAGATTATTTTTAAGCAAAGTCCTTTATTCAGATTTCCTTAGTTTTTGCCTAATGTCTTCTTCGGTTCCAAGATACCATCTAGGATACATTTTATTCAGTCATCATGTCTCCATAGGTTCCTCCTGGTTTTGATAATTTCTTAGATTTTCTTTATTTTTGATGATGTCCATTTTGAGGAGTACTGGTCACATATTTTATAAAATGTCCTTCAGTTGAGATTTGTCTGATGTTTTTCTAATGATTAAAGTTTAGTTTTATTTCTTCCTTTACATTCTGTATGCCTTTTATTTCTTTTTCTTGCATTATTGCACTAGTTAGGACTTCTGATAAGATGTTAAATAGGAGTGTAAAATAAGAATATTTGTCTTTTTTGTGGTGTTCAAAGTATTCAATTTTTTATAAGAATGATTTTAGCGGGGCACCTGGGTGGCTCAGTTGGTTAAGCGCCAGACTTCGGCTCAGGTCATGATCTCACACTCTGTGAGTTTGAGCCCTGCATCGGGCTCTGTGCTGACAGCTCGGAGCCTGAAGCCTGCTTCGGATTCTGTCTCTCTCTCTCTCTTTTGCCCCTCCCCTGCTTGTGCTCTATCTCTCCCTCTCTCCCTCTCTCAAAAAATAAATAAACATTAAAAAAAATTAAAAAAAGAATGATTTTAGCTATAGATGCACTTTATGAGGTTAAAGAAATTCCTTCTCAGCTGTGAGTTTTAAAAAACAGTTTTATTGAGGTGTAATTTATATACCATCAAAATTTGCTTATTATAAGCATACATTTCAATAATATTTAGTAGATTTATAAAGTCACATAACCATCACCAAATCTAGTTTTAGAACATTTCCCAACACTCCCAAAACCTGTTTTTGAATCCATCTCTAGTCACTCTCTGCTCCCATCCCCAATCCCAGGCAACCTCCTTTTTTCTCCAATAATTTGCCCCTTTCTGGATATTTTATACAAAAAGGGAAATACTGCCTGTACTTACTGTATTTGGCTACTTGTGGTAGGATTCCCCACTCCCAGTGCTGTCAAGACTATCAGCGTCTCTAGGTGGTTGAAAAGGGTCTTCAACCAGAGAATACAAAGAATGTTTTCTAGAATGTTGTTGTGATGGTATTCCCCCTACTGGTGCCACTGTGGCCACTGGGCATCTCTGGGTAAGGGAAGGAACTTTCTAGCTCACAGAAAAAAAGAGTAGTTTCCCTGGCCACTTATCATTGGAGGTTTCACTTGATCACCCTCAGCCGTTCCACTGGGCCCAGAGGGAGTATTCAGCGGGATTCCCGTTGGATCTGGAGAAGGCCTGAGCCTACCAGAGTCAACTTCATCTAATATGTTAGGGTCAGGAAATTCCAGGCCTTAGGCCACTTTCTGTTGCTGGGTAAGGGGTTGTAAGTTGCCCAGTTGCTGTATTTTTCCTTCAGTACTGGGATCTGTAGCCAGTCCGCTTTCTTCTCTGTACCATTCAGTGTCATCTTTTGGTTGTTTCTTGTGTTATGTTACAGTTAAGTACAGCTGCTAGGAAGGAGAAGCAGGGAGAGATGGATCTATGCCATCTTGTGGATTAAAGTCCTTAGACCATTTACATTTAATGTAATTATTGATATGTTAAGGCTGATGTCCTTCATTTTGAGTATGTGTTTGTGTTCTCTTTGTTCCCTCTGTTCTTCATTTCTGTCTTATTTTTGCTGATTTACTGTGGGTTATCTCAATATTTTTTTAGAATTCCATTTTGATTTATCTAGCATTTTTGAGTACATCTCTTTATATAGAACTTTTAGTGGTTGCTATAGGTATTACATTATATTTACATAACTTATCAAAGTCCACAGGTTGTGTAGATATTTTATTCAAATGAGTTACAGAAAACTATTTCCTTTTAAATTCCTACACCTTCCCCATTTAAAATATAATTTTATCAAATATTTTCTCTATATACATTGAGAATCACATCAGACAATATTATAATTTTTATTTCAAGCATGAAACATAATTTAGAAAACTCAAGGGAAAGAAAGTCTATTGCATTTACCTATAATTTTATTCTTTCATTGTTCTTTCTTCCTGATGTTTCATGTTTCCTTTCTCATCATTTCTTTTATGCTTCAAGAACTTCCTTTAGACAGAGCATAGATACACTGGTGGAAAATTCTCTTAGTTTTCTTTCATCCAAGAATGTCTTGATTTCTGCTTCATTCCTGAAGGATATGTTCACTGGCTAGACAGATTGGTCTGTGATTTTCCTATCTTGTCATTTCATTGTCTTCATTTTCCTTTGAAGTAGGACTCAAAGTCCTTTCAGCGCTGCAGTCTAGCACAACTAGAGATATAATTTTCTCCATGTTCTATGTTTTATTCTAGGATGACCATTCTTATATGAGAAAGTGCCTCTGGAGATATGCAAGGTGTTATTTCTCAGTTCATTGCTGAAAAGAAGAGGGTTTGGAGGGGCTTGATGAGTATGGTGGATTTTGAATAGGTACTGAACAAATAAAAGGGAAATCTTACAAGTAAAGAGAAAGCTGAGTGGTGCTGAGAGCCCAGGTGAGAAAAGAAGCCATCTGTTTGTGCCAGCTTCAATATGCTAATTGTGTGGTTTTCTTTAGCATCCTGGAACAGAGAGTAGTTGGAGACAACAGTGAGAGGATACATTGCAGTTTGGTCTTGTATTTCCTCTGTCCCAGTACTTACTTTACCCCTTCATTACATAAATCAGTGGAAACATCCCAAACCACAGTTACCAGTGTCTGCGAATGTATTAGAGTATATTAGAGTAGCAAAAAGCTCTGTTTGGTTGAGTAGGAGGTTGTTTAAAATAAATGGGGACTACCTCATTGGATATTCACTCTTCCATCCCTTTCAGATCTCCAAGACTGGTAGATTACGACTTAGGACATAGATTCCTCATGGTCCTGCTTCTTTCAAAGAGTTTCTTTTTTATTTATTTATTTATTTATTTATTTATTTATTTATTTATATATGAAATTTATTGTCAAATTGGTTTCCATA